>NC_090656.1:95322684-95622684 GCF_040937935.1 Hyperolius riggenbachi
TTCCAGATTTGGAATGATTGCACAGCACCTGACAATTTGCACAGCGCATTATACAGTAGCTGCGTTGCTAGTATGCCATGTAATATTTCTGCTTCATTTAATGTTCTCAGTCAGCAAGGGAGCATATGCAACAACTTGAGACATGGCATGCTGCAGCTCAACACAATAACACACAGGCTGGCTGACAAACAAACTGCTCACCCTCAGCCAGTCGGCCATCTTCCATTCCTCCTCAATCAGAACAGCAGTGCCACCTCCTCACTTCTATTGTGCAAGTCAAATGAAACACTGCTGCTCTCCTGCCTCCCCCTCCTCACTCACTGTCAGACTTTTCACACAGCACAACAAGCTGCTTTTCCCCACTTCACCTCGACGCTCTCCTCTTGCTTCTTCTCCCGCTTCTCCTCCTACTCTGACTGTATGCTGTAAGTGTAAACACACAGTACAAACATGCTGCCCCTGTATTCTCTGCCGCCTGATGCAAATATTTCACCTTGCTTCATGATTGAACTGGTCCTGAATGTAAATCAGGGAGAAGAAAGATTTTACAATGGGCAAACACTGACTAAATAATTTATAAATAATTATTGTAAAAATTAAGCACTTTTTTCATTACCTGATTTTCACAGCAATTCTTTTTTAAAGTGAACATAAATTGATGAGCTAAACAATTGTATCAACCCTCCTACTCCTAAAAAATACTTTTTTTTAAAAACAATTTTATTATGTTTTATATTTAAACACTTACAAAGTAGATTGAATGTTTCGTTGTCTCTGCTCAGTGGCAGGCTATTAAGTGTCCCTTAAAAATACATGAACTACTGACCTTTTCTTATCTCCCTCTGCTCTCAGAAGTTGTAGTCTGTCAAGAAAACGCTTATGGCTGTACTTTACTTATCAGTGATGTTCACTGAATTCTCCACAAGCTACAGACAAGACAGAAACTGTCACTTGCATGCCTAAAAATTAAAGTGAACCTCCGGACTAAAAATTGACTCAGCAGCACTGAAAAGGTTTTGTGTTTCTTTAACAGTTTCACAGCATCAGAACTTTGTTTCTCTTATACAAGCCTCATTTTTAGCTGCACAGAAGAAAACTGCCCGGGCTTTTGTCCCCTGATGCTGCGCAAAGCATGATGGGATTTCTGATTTTGTTGTTCTCGTTCTGCTGTTTTGGTGCAATTTTTTTTTTTTTTACATTTTGAATTTGACATTTGAAGCCTAGCGTGTGCTACTGGGAGGAGTAATCAGGACACAGGACAGTTGGAACTGTGTCTCCTACTCCTTGTCACCTCCTTTCAACCAAAAAGATGGCTTCCCCCATGACAAAGATGGCAGCCCCCATGAATCACCAACATTTGCCTGTTTTTTTAAAACAGGGTGGGGAAGTATCTATTCTAATTAACATAACTAATGTAACTTGATGACAGTATGTTTGTTTAGGCTGAAGTTCCCCTTTAACTCTTTCAGTCAGCAAAATAAAGAAAATAAAACAGCCTGGTTATTAATAAGTTTTGCACTCTACATACAGATGTTTATCTCATCATGTCATATGTTGCCTCGGGTACACTTTAAGCATATTTCTTCATTGGCTTTAGAAATAACAAGAAAAGTCTGAACCCTTTAACCACTTAACGACCCCCTAACGCCGATAGGCGTCGGAAGGTCTTAAGTGAATTTACATGGAAACGGCCGCTCGTTTGAGCCTGCGAGCAGGCTAATTGTAAACACGCGGGAAGAAATCCCCTGTGTTTACATCAATTCGGCGCTGCTGCACAGCAGCGCCGTAAAGGAGATCGGCGATCCCCGGCCTCTGATTGGCCGGGGATTGCCGCAGTCTGATAGGCTGAAGCCTATTAGAGGCAGTGCAGGACCGATCTCCGTCCTGTGCCGCCCATAGCCTACAGGAGAGGGAGGGAAGGAGAGGGAGCGCAGGATATGGCTGCGGAGGTGGGCTGTGAGAAGCCCCCCCCCCTCCCCGCTAAACACATGTAGCCGGCGGCGATCAGACCCCCCCAGCAGGTCATTCCCCTAGTAGGGAAAAAAGGGGGACAGTTTGATCGGCCTGCCTAAAAGCTGATCGGTGCTGTGGGATGGAGAGCCCACGCAGCACAGATCAGCAAAAAATGCGCTGGTCCTCAAGTGACCCTGCTTGGGTACTGAATTTCTTGTGATGTGGGAGATATCCATGATAAGCTAGACGTTTCAGCTGCTAAGTGCTCAGAGATACTCACATCACTTGCATTTGGGGAGTGCTGTCCACTACACAGTTACAAGTGCTCAGAGATAACAAACATGATTATACTCTGCTTGAATTTGGGATACAAAAACTAGCACTGCTGGATCTGCTATTAATGGTGGAATCCGTGAAGTTTTTCGGCAAGCTGGTACCTAACTATACACAAAGCTTCAGAGACATAATATCTGTTTGTTGTACTGGACTCTCAAAATGTTTTGTATTTTGAAAGTTACTGAAGCTCGGCTGGCATGCTTTTGTGGTTACTGCAAAAATGTAATGTCTCTGGAGCATTGACACCTGCGCTCAGCCCCTCCACTGTCCCTCAGACTAAAACAGTACAGTCTTAGTTATCCAGCACCAGCAGGGATTGGCTGTTCCCAGATAAGTGTGCTTCCTGGTTGCTTGAGACTCAGTGTTAAGAATAGATCTAGCTAATACAGCACAATACCCCACTCTATATACTGTACATACCATGAACTCTGTATTAAATGTTAAAATATGATTATTGGAAGTATTGTAACATTGGGGGAGCCATGGAACCCATTCTTTAAAGAGGAGCTGTTAGGTATAAGGTCTCAGAGAAAATAAACACATATATCAGTAGCTAAAGATTGGCTGTACTTACATTACATATGCATTTCACTGTCCACGTTTGGATTTCACAGAATTTGTATATAGTATATGCAGAGATAGATGCTCCTGACAGCTCATGGCAGGCTCCATGTTTTTCTGTCAAATGTGTCGTCATGTCCTGCCTGCTTCCTGATCACAGATAAGCTGGTACTAAATAACACAGTGTGCAGTGAATATTAATGAGCCATGTGGCTAGGAACAATAGCTGACTCCTGCAGTGTACTCTGCCCGAGATTTATCAGTGCTACGCGATTACAAGCTGCTGTGACGTCTCATTAGCAGCCGAGGGGAGAGCCCCAGAATGCTTTGCAGTATGGTATGCGGCTTGCGTCTTCTTAAGAATAACAGCCTTGCTGATAAGCACACATCAAAGGTAACTGAGATTTTTATCTTCACTAATTGCTTTTGGGCTTCCTTCTAAACTGTTTAACACAGGAGAATAGAGGTTTAAATTAGCTTCTGCAGCCTGACAGTTACTCTTTAAGCACAGCAGAGCCCACAATCAGCCTAAGAAATTGGCCTTCACTGTGAGTACTGCCCGCAATTTGTGCTGGTTGGTTGAGACTGCTGGTTAGTTGAGTTCCGGATAAGTAGGACTCTATTGTATTTGTATATAAAGTAGATCTGAAATATAATATTCTACCTGCTGTAAACTTTTATTTGGTTAATAGCAGGACCTAGTTATTCTTGTAGGCATGCTTTATAGCAGGGGTCAGGAACCTTTTTGGTGGAGCGAGCCATAAACGCCATATATTTTAAAATGTAATTCCATGTGAGCCATACCATATGTTTAAAACTGAGATGCATGCGCAGCAGAGGGCTCACGTCCCTGTTGCCATGGTGATGTGTACACAGGTAATCATCCGTGCAGCGGAAATGTCAGACACGTCTTCAGCTTCTCTTGGGTTTCAGCAACATCAGCAATTTCCCTGAGAACCAGACAGGAGAAATACAGACTAACAGCTTGTACAATTAGCTAACTGACTTTGGGGGTTGATTCACTTTGTAGGATGAGATCCCTGCACTTTGGCCCAATAGGCTGCTCATTAAGTGACAGACAGCCTATAGGGCCAATCAAAGTACAGGGATCTCTTCCTACAAAGTCACTGGGCCTGACAGGGTCCAGAGTGGGACAATTGAAGCAGCTGTTTGTTTTGGGGGGTAAGTTAGTGTGCATGCTACAGCAGTAGTGTGCCTAATTTGAAAATGTTACTTGCGCTGTCACACTAAGCTGCGCTGCTTGAGCAGTGTAGCTTAGTGAATCAACCCCTACTGATTTGTCTGTGAGCCAGATTTAGCCATCAAAAGAGCCACTTCTGGCTCCCGAGCCATAGGTTCCCTACCCCTGCTTTATAGTATGTACTCATGTTCAGGGGTGCTGTTCAGTTATTTGTGGCCCCAAGCAGCAGATAAATTGTGGCCCTCCCTACCCCCAAGTCAGAGCCCCCTTCTCTAGTAGCAATAGGTAGTAAAGGATTCCTACCCCCAAAAATAGGTAGCTGACTAGGTAGGCAGCCAATAGTGCAACTCCCCTCCCCCCATATATGTATCCTGCCCCAGTTTAGGTAGCTACGGTCACCTCCCCAGTATAGGTAGCCACCGCCAGTGTCGGTTGCCAAGGTTTCCCCCCAGTATAGCTAGCCCCCCAGCATAGTTAACAACCCCCCCCCCCCCCCCAATTAGGGTATTGGTGCCAATTGGAATATGAGCAATGACACAACATCTGAAGTGTATTCTGTGGTCACAGCACCACTCTCCCCTCTGTTCATGTTGCTGCTAATCTGAGGTCTGTGTGCAGGTGGTGGGGAGTCAGTCGTGACCATTTAAGTCACAGACCAGGCAACCCTGGCACCATGGGAGGCCTTATTTGTGGTGACGCCCCAAGCAACTGCTTGATTCAGGTCCAGGGCTGGATTTAGGACAAGGCCGCCTTGGCCAATTGCCTAGGGCACCACAGGAGCAAGGGCACCAAAGCAGCAGGCTGAACTTATGCAGCATTTGCAAACTTGCAAATGCTGCAATGCAGGGAGATCAGGCGAGCGCCTGACCTTGGTACTCTGCTGCTAGCCACCTGTGCAGCATCCACCTTGCTCTCTATACATGCTTGCACTGTGGCCAGCGGCTATGGACTTGGGCAGCATTGGAGACAGAGGGGAAAATGAAGCTTCTGCTCTGGAGAGGAGCAGAGAAATGAGTGACACTGATGGCTGCTGCGGTGTGACGGCAAGCTGGCTACCTATACTGAAAGGGGGGAAGAGGGAAAAGGAGTGATTAACCACTTCAGCCTTCAGTCGTTTTCACTTTATGCATCCGAGCAATGTTCACCTCCCATTCATTAGCCTATAACTTTATCACTACTTATCAGAATGAACTGATCTATATCTTGTTTTTTCCGCCACCAATTAGGCTTTCTTTGGGTGGTACATTTTGCTAAGAGCCACTTTACTGTAAATGCATTTTAACAGGAGGAATAAGAGAAAAACGGAAAAAATTCATTATTTCTCAGTTTTCAGCCATTATAGTTTTAAATAGGGATGGGACGAATCCACAATTTCTTCGAATCCGAATCCGGATCCGAATCTAAAAAGGTTCTCGAATATCTCGAACCTTTCGAATCCCGAATCTAACGAATCCTGCACATATACGAATTGTGCGATCCGTGGTATAGTTGCCCGCAGTATAGGTAGCGAGGTAAAGGTGCCTTCAGTATAGCTAGCTAGGTATGGGTGCCTTCAATATTGGTAGCTTTCAGTATAGGTAGCAAGGTATATGGGCCTTCAGTATAGGTAGAAAGGTATATGGGCCTTCAGTATAGGTAGCAGGGTATATAGGCCTTCAGTATAGGTAGCAGGGTATATGTGCCTTCAGTATAGGTAGCAGGGTATATGTGCCTTCAGTATAGGTAGCAGGGTATATGGGCCTTCAGTATAGGTAGCAGGGTATATGGGCCTTCAGTATAGGTAGCAGGGTATAGGGGCCTTCAGTATAGATAGCAGGGTATATGTGCCTTCAGTATAGGTAGCAGGGTATATAGGCCTTCAGTATAGGTAGCAAGGTATATGTGCCTTCAGTATAGGTAGCAGGGTATATGGGCCTTCAGTATAGGTAGCAGGGTATATGTGCCTTCAGTATAGGTAGCAGGGTATATAGGCCTTCAGTATAGGTAGCAAGGTATATGTGCCTTCAATATAGGTAGCAGGGTATATGGGCCTTCAGTATAGGTAGCAGGGTATATGGGCCTTCAGTATAGGTAGCAGGGTATATGGGCCTTCAGTATAGGTAGCAGGGTATATGGGCCTTCAGTATAGGTAGCAGGGTATATAGAGGCCTTAAGTATAGGTAGGTATGTAGGTAGGTATAGGGGCCTTTAGGTAGGTAAAGGGACCTTCAGTATAGGTAGCAGGGTATAAGGCCTTAAGTATAGGTAGGTATGTAGGTAGGTAGGTATTGGGGCCTTTAGGTAGGTAGGTATAGGGGCCTTTAGGTAGGTAGGTAGGTACGTATAGGGGGCCTTTAGGTAGGTATAGTGGCCTGTAGGTAGGTAGGTAAGTATAGTGGCCGGTAGGTAGGTAGGTATAGTGTCCTGTAGGTAGGTAGGTAGTTAAAGGGACTTTCAGTATATGTAGCAGGGTATAGGGCCTTAAGTATAGGTAGGTATGTAGGTAGGTAGGTATAGGGGCCTTTAGGTAGGTAGGTATAGGGGCCTTTAGGTAGGTAGGCACGTATAGGGGGCCTTTAAGTAGGTAGGTAGGTATAGAGGCCTGTAGGTAGGTATAGGGGCCTTTAGGTAGGTAGGTAGGTAGGTAAGTATAGGGGCCTTTAGGTAGGTAGGTAGGTATAGGGGCCTTTAGGTAGGTAGGTAGGTAGGTACGTATAGGGGGCCTTTAGGTAGGTATAGTGGCCTGTAGGTAGGTAGGTAGGTATAGTGGCCGGTAGGTAGGTAGGTAGGTATAGTGTCCTGTAGGTAGGTAGGTAGTTAAAGGGACCTTCAGTATAGGTAGCAGGGTATAAGGCCTTAAGTATAGGTAGGTATGTAGGTAGGTAGGTATAGGGGCCTTTAGGTAGGTAGGTATAGGGGCCTTTAGGTAGGTAGGCACGTATAGGGGGCCTTTAGGTAGGTAGGTATAGAGGCCTTTAGGTAGGTATAGGGGCCTTTAGGTAGGTAGGTACATATAGGGGGCCTTTAGGTAGGTATAGGGGCCTGTAGGTAGGTAGGTATAGTGGTAGGTAGGTAGTATAGGGGGCCTTTAGGTAGGTATAGGGGCCTGTAGGTAGGTAGGTATAGTGCCCGGTAGGTAGGTAGGTACGTATAGGGGGCCTTTAGGTAGGTAGCACGGGCAGCACGGTGGCGTAGTGGTTAGCTCTCTCGCCTTGCAGCACTGGGTCCCCGGTTCGAATCCCAGCCAGGGCACTATCTGCAAAGAGTTTGTATGTTCTCTCCGTGTCTGCGTGGGTTTCCTCCGGGCACTCCAGTTTCCTCCCACATTCCAAAAACATACGGATAAGTTAATTGGCTCCCCCTAAAATTGGCCCTAGACTACAATACTTACACTACATAATATAGACATATGGCATTGGTAGGGATTAGATTGTGAGCTCCTTTGAGGGACAGTTAGCGACAAGACAATATATATATATATATATATATATATATATATATATATACACTGTACAGCGCTGCGTAATATGTCGGCGCTATATAAATACTAAATAATAATAATAATAATAGGTATAGTGGCAGGTAGGTAGGTAGGTAAAGTGGTAGGTAGGTAAAGTGGTAGGTGTCGCTCCCCCCCCCGTGCCTCCTCCGCTCACCCCCATGGCCTCCTCCGTCCCCCGTGCCTCCTCGCTCACCCCTGCATCAGTATCAACTCACCCGTCCAGTGGAGCGCAGACAGAGCGGCAGACCTCGTCCTTACTTCTCGGTTCCCTCTAGTGGCCGGACCGGCTTTTACTGATGACGTCATTGTAAAAGCCGTCACTAGAGGGAACCAGGAAGTCAGCGAGAGGTCTGCCGCTCTGTCTGCGCTCCACTGGACGGGTGAGTTGATACAAAGTATGCGGGCGGCCGGGCGGAGGAGGCGCGGGGCGGTCGGAGGAGGCGCGGGTCGGAGGAGGACGAGTGCGAGCGGCGGATGCGCGGCGATGCAGCGTCGGGATTCGGCGGATTCGTAAAGTGGAAAATGGCGTCGGGATTCGAATCCACGAATCTCGAATATTTCCCAATATTCGAGGGATTCGTGGATTCGCCGGATTCGTCGTCCCATCTCTAGTTTTAAAATAATACATGCCTCCATAATTCAAACTCACGTTTTGTATTTGCCCATATGTCCCGGTTATTACACCGTTAAAATTATGTCCCTATAACAATGTATGGCGACAATATTTTATTTGGAAATAAAGGTGCATTTTTTCCGTTTTGCATCGATCACTATATACAAGTTTAAAATAAAAAAAGTATAGAAATATTTCATCTTTACATTGATATTTAAAAAGTTTAGACCCTTAGGTAAATATTTACATTTTTTTTTATTATTGTAATGTTTTTTTTTATATTAAACATTTTATTTGGGTATTTTTTGGGAGGGTGGGATGTAAACAGAGCTTTTATAATGTAAATGTGTGTTGAGGTTTTTTTTTTTACTTTTAGTTGTAGTTTTACTTTTTGGCCACAAGATGGCGGCCATGAGTTTGTTTACATGATGTCACTCTAAGCGTAACATACGCTTAGAGGGACGTATGGGGGACGCAACAGCCAGAAAAAGCGGAGCTTCTGAGAGAAGCTGTTGCTTTTTCTGCAGGGGAGAGGAATCAGTGATCGGCACCATAGCCCGATTCACTGATTCGTGGGCTAACGATCCGTGGCTGGGAGCGCGCGTGCACGTGCGCGATCGGCCGCGGGAGCGCGCGGACGCGCACATGGCCTCCTGGGCGTAGCTAGTACGTCCAGGAGGTCAAAGTAGTTAAGGGATACTATACTAGAGGGAAGGGGGGAGGGGTCATCTGGCTACCTATACTGGAGAGAATTGGGGAGGGGTCATCTCACTATCTATACTGGAGGGGGAGGCTGGTGACAGTGGCCTTGGGAGGTAAAGAGTACAAATTCGGCCCTGCGTGAGTCAGTACCTCTACTCAAGTTAAAGTGAGTCTAAAGCAAATTCCAAAAAAAAACCAGATACTTACCTAAGGAGAGAGAAGGCTCTGGGCCCTATAGAGCCTTCCTGTTCTCCTCATGGTGTCCTTGTTCCCCCGCAGGCTTCTCGGTTTGAACCTCCTGCTGCGGGATACTTTTGCAGTGCTCCCAAAGATCAGCAGCTCTGGAGTGCGTGAGAGAGGGTGCTCGCACACAGGGGAGATTCTACCAATAGGCAGTACAAGCAACTGCCTGTGGTGCTGTGAGGGCAAAAGGCGCCCCTCCTCCCGCTGCTACTACCATGAGTTGACCGGCTGCCATGTATTTTGTTTATAACGGAGCAGTCCCAGCCGACTGCAGCACTCGGCACGCTCCCACCACGTGCTAGGTAGTGCTTCAGCTAATCCTCCCTTAGCCAATAGAGCAGCAGAACTTTACTGCTCTTCTCCACCCCTCCTCCTCTAAACCCTGGCTGTGTGTGTGTACTGAATGGTGGACCACGTGGCTGCCGAGAGAAGAGGCCCCACCCCCTGCCTGCAGAGTGAGGAGACTTGATGGGAGGTTTGAAAGACAGGCAATGAGGACCATGGCTGGGAGACAGCCCTCTGCAAATCTGAGACTGCCGACTGGGAGATGATACTGCTACCCTCAGCATTTCCACCTCTCTATACAGTGACTGCCATGACCCCCCACCAGCACTCACTGGAGCCCAAGTCCCAAAACAGATCATCCAGAGGTACAGGCATATTGTCTCTGTCTCTCTACTCTCCCGGGGCTCACCATTGCTTCACTGATTTACAACTCTTTAGAAGCTGATCCAGTTGATAAGCAGCTAATGAATGGTATCTGTTGTTTCTCTATGTGTTGGGCTGGGCCTGGCTGTCAGTGTGCTGTAAGAGACTGTGTCTGTAGTGCTGTGGTGGAGGAAGTCACACATCAGCAGGGGGAGATTTGTGCAGCCACTTTCCCCAATTGGGTGCTGAGTGCTGTTTGATTTGCCTGCCTAAGGAGAGGTTTTGTATGGAGCGTTTGTTCACAGATAGGCAACACTGACTGCAAGTCCATGTCACATCTGACTGTCTGTCAGTCTACTTCCCCTGCGTGGAGAGAGAGAGAGAGAGAGAGAGAGAGAGAGAGAGAGAGAGGGAGAGAGAGAGAGAGAGAGAGAGACCACCTGGTGCCTTGTTAGGTCTGGTTTCCTCCCATCCCACTATTATTTCTAATATTGGCTGCTTTCATTGCCCCTGATCAGAAGCTCAGACTGGCAGGGTTTATTCTTGTATATTAAATATAAATATTTGATTACGGTAATCTGGCTCAGTATTTCGTTTTTCTGTTTGAAAACAACATATGTTTGCACCTTGAGGTATTGTACGCCCCACCCCTCCTCCCACTAGCACTCATTGGGACCCCCTATACCCAGCAGTACTCAGTGTAACCCCACCCCTCCCAGCAGCACCCAATGTCACATTCAACCCCCCCCCCCCCTTCCCAGCAACACGCAGAGCGACCCATCACCCTTTCCAGAGGCACCAGTGTGCCACCAACCCCCATCTACAGATAAGATGCCCTCTTCTAAGCAGAAGTGTGCCCAATGTGCTCCCAACAATTAGTGTTGGGCAAACACCTAGATGTTCGGGTTCGCGAACGTTCGCCGAACATCGCCGCGATGTTCGGGTGTTCGCGCCGAACTCCGAACATAATGGAAGTCAATGGGGACCCGAACTTTCGTGCTTTGTAAAGCTTCCTTACATGCTACATACCCCAAATTAGCAGGGTATGTGCACCTTGGGAGTGGGTACAAGAGGAAAAAAAATATTTGAAAAAGAGCTTATAGTTTTTGAGAAAATTGATTGTAAAGTTTCAAAGGAAAAACTGTCTTTTAAATGTGGAAAATGTCATGTTTCTTTGCACAGGTAACATGCTTTTTGTCGCCATGCAGTCATAAATGTAATACAGAGAAGAGGTTCCAGGAAAAGGGACCGGTAACGGTAACCCAGCAGCAGCAGCACACGTGATGGAACAGGAGCAGGCGCAGGAGGAGAAGGCCATGCTTTTTGAGACACAACAACCCAGGCCTTGCATGAGGACAAGAAGCGTGCGGATAGCATGCTTTTTACCGCCATGCAGTCATAAATGTAATAAAGATAAGAGGTTCAATAAACAGGGACCGGGCGTCAACGCTATCCCAGCAGCAGCAGACGTGATGGAACAGGAGGAGGCGCAGGAGGAGAAGGCCACGCTTTCAGGTGCAACTCAGGCCTTGCATGAGGACAAAAAAATGTGTGCGCAAAGCAATGCAATGAGTAGTTTTCAGGACACAATGGGCTATTCGGAGGAGCTATTCCCACCCCCACAATCTTCTACCTGTGAAAGGTCAATGGAACAGCCACAAATGTTGTGCCCGGATTCACAACCTTTTTCTGTGGAAAATGCACCTCGTACTGAAATGCAAGGCGAGGCCGAGGATGAACATGACGTCAACAACTCAACATGACGCAAAATGGGGGCGGAACAGAAAGCTGCTTTCAATGTTTTGAAGGCCTTAATTGCCTCCGGTGGCCAGTTAGATGCATCTTTCATCACACCCAAATCCCAGAGCAATGTGTGCAGGAATTTGAATCTCAGGAGGTGTACCGAGATCATCTGGACAAGTGACCAAGTGAAAAGTGACAAAGTGACCAGTGACAAAGTGACAAAGTGACAAAATGACAAAGTGACAAGTGACAAAGTGACAAGTGACAAAATGACAAAGTGACAAGTGACAAAGTGAGAAGTGACAAGTGACAAAGTGACAAGTGACAAAATGACAAAGTGACAAGTGACAAAGTGAGAAGTGACAAGTGACAAAGTGACAAGTGACAAAATGACAAAGTGACAAGTGACAAAGTGACCAGTGACAAAGTGACAACTGACAAAGTGACAAAATGACAAAGTGACAAAGTGACCAGTGACAAAGTGACAACTGAGAGGTTGTTCTGGGGAGCTCCACTGCACTCAGTCGCATATGAGGAGAGGTCTCGTCGGGACTGCTGATCCTCCTCAGCTTGCTCAAAGCCTTGAGGGTTCCTGAAGATCCTCTGCTTGGAGTTCGCCGGGGTTCAGCTTGGTGTCGGGGTCGGCGGCGTCCTCCTCACTCCAACGTGGCAGATCTTCTGTTGAAGGAAAAAAAAACAAACATTGTTAAAAGTCCAGTACCGCTTCTGAAGGACTCACCAAGAGATGCAGGAGCGCTTCAATCTACCGCACCATCGCTCGCTGGGTGATTTCCCTGCCTGCGCGCTGGAATTCTACGCTGCACATGCTAGCACGCTTTTGTGCAGTGCCGAGGCGCATTCCAGCAGCTACTAGCTACCAAGCTTCTGTGGATCTGATTGGGCCACCATGTTGGATCTCTGCCAAGTCCTCCAAAATTTTGAGCAATCCACGTTGCGTGACTGAGCAGTGACAACTCTACAGTCAGCATTACAATACCACTGCTGTGTTTACTGAAGAAATCAATGTTGAAGATGGAAACCGCTGGCATGATGCAAGTGGGGGATTCTGAAGATGAAAACGATCAGCGTGATGATACCAACATCAGGCAACCTGCCTCAGGAAACGCTGGTCCCAGCTATGACAAAGAACAGGACGAGGAACAGCTGGAGTTGGAGCAGGAATTGGATGCCCCCACTGCCGAGGGACAGAGCGGTGCACGTTGGACTTCCACAATTTAGCGGGAAAGGACAGCAGAAGAGGAAGAAAGTGATGCTGGTGACGAATATGGTGCATCACAACAATCACAACGCTTACAAGAACATGAAGATAGAGGAGTCTGGCAGGACTCTCTGGCACACATGGCTCAATTCATGCTAGACTGCATTGAACGCGGCCCGCGCATTATTCACTATTCATTATTATTCATTATTCTGGAATCTGGACAACACCAATTACTGGGTTTATACCCAGTTTATACAAACACTATGTTAAAAAACTGATTGAAGAAAGTGTCAGACAGGTCAAAAATGGAACAATTCTAGCAGGCCCTTGAGGATGGAGACTTTAGAGAGGAGATTGACATCCTCCTCCTTCTCTAGCCAATTGTACGCCGACAGACTGACTTCAGCAAACCCAGGAGGACCAGGAGGGCAGCAAAGAACACAAGCTGCTGCTAGTGCCCAAAAGGGAATGGTATTGGCAGTGTCCTTGGAGTGGGAACATTTTCTGACACCCATGCAGCAGCCCACAGAACAGCAATCGGGCAGTTCCACGTCCTCCAACACCAATCGCCTAGAGAAGATGGTCAAGGTCCAGGACTACATGTCAGATGGCGTAGCTGTGTTGAACAATCCATCTGCAGACAGACGGTGAGTGTGACAGGCAGCACAGAAGGACCATGGCAACTCACTCATAGTACCACAGTTTGATAGTGCTGCCCAAAAAATTATATGGATCCGTGGACCCGGGCACTGCGGGCAGTACTGGGAAGTGGGAACGCAGATTTTAGTACCTAAACACACGATACAACATGTTTTCCGGGGTCGGACTCTGAGGCACATACAGATGGTCCCGATCATCATCCTCATCATACAACTCTTCTCCTGAGTCTGACCCACCCACCACCTCTGCCACCCCAACATCCCCAGACACAGACCCCTCATCGTCCTCAACATTAACTTGGGATGCTGGCCTGAGCCCGACCTCCTCCTCCACATCAGGCCCCATCATCTCCTCAATGGCAGCCCTCATTAATCGTTCTGGCGACGGACCGATGGACACAACATTCTCCTCCGGAGAGGGCTGCTGCTGACCACTGGCTGCTGGGGTGGATGGTATAGCCTGCGTGGGGCGTTGGCTGTTGCTGTTGTTGGGAGTGCTGCTCACAGCGGAGGTCTCTGAGGAACTCATGGTGAGCTCATATAGTGGTTGGCGGTGAGTGGAGTATTACTGATCCCAGCAATATACACACTGACTGGCAGAGTACGCAATGCTATATAGTCTGGCTGAGCGGTGTACACAGAGTGGCAGTACACACAATGCTATATAGTCTGGCTGAGCCGTGTACACAGAGTGGCAGTACACACAATGCTATATAGTCTGGCTGAGCCGTGTACACAGAGTGTCAGTAAACAATGCTATATATAGCGTGGCTGAGCGAGGTACACAGTGGCAGTACACACAATGCTATATAGTCTGGCTGAGCGGTGTACACAGAGTGGAAGTACACACAATGCTATATAGTCTGGCTGAGCCGTGTACACAGAGTGTCAGTAAACAATGCTATATATAGCGTGGCTGAGCGAGGTACACAGTGGCAATACACACAATGCTATATAGTCAGGCTGAGCCGTGTACACAGAGTGTCAGTAAACAATGGTATATAGTCTGGCTGAGCGGTGTACACAGAGTGTCAGTAAACAATGGTATATAGTCTGGCTGAGCGGTGTACACAGAGTGGCAGTAAACACAATGCTATATATAGCGTGGCTGAGCGAGGTGCACAGTGGCAGTACACACAATGCTATATAGTCAGGCTAAGCCGTGTACACAGAGTGTCAGAAAACACAATGCTATATATAGCGTGGCTGAGCGAGGTGCACAGTGGCAGTACACACAATGCTATATAGCCAGGCTAAGCCGTGTACACAGAGTGTCAGAAAACACAATGCTATATATAGCGTGGCTGAGCGAGGTACACAGTGGCAGTAAACAATGCTATATATAGTGTGGCTGAGCGAGCGGTGTACTACTGTTCCCAGCAGCGACACACAATGACTGGGGGGGACCCTGGCTAGCATGGCTGGAGAGCGAACTACCCTGCCTGCCTACCCAAAGCTAAACCCACAGACAAATGGAGGAGATATGACGTGGTTCGGGTATTTATTTACCCGAACCACGTGACCGTTCGGCCAATCAGAGCGCGTTCGGGCCCGAACCACGTGACCCGTTCGGCCAATCACAGCGCTAGCCGAACGTTCGGGGAACGTTCGGCCATGCGCTCTTAGTTCGGCCATGTGGCCGAACGGTTTGGCCGAGCACCGTCAGGTGTTCGGCCGAACTCGAACATCACCCGAACAGGGTGATGTTCTGCAGAACCCGAACAGTGGCGAACACTGTTCGCCCAACACTACCAACAATCCAGTTTTGGGATGTAAGAGGAGGCCAGAAGGCCTGGCAATATCTGTATTAGCATGCCATTGATCTACACCTGTTGGTGCCATATTAGTGTGTGTGTGGGGAAGGGGGGGGGGGGGGGGCACCACTAATTTTCTTGCCTGGAGTAACAAAAAGGCTAGAGGGGCCCCTGCTCGCATGTGTACAGTTAGGAGCAGCCAGGATCCTGTGCATGACAGCCAGTAAAGGAGAAAGAGAGAGAGAAAGATAGGGTGTGTTCTTCCCGCTTTGTGTGCCTGCTGTGTATTTCTCTCTATATAGAGTCCCCTTTTGTTTAAAGAGACTCTGAAGTGAGTCTAAATTCACTTTTTAAACATGAAGTCATGATAAGAACTATAACCCCTGCTAAACCGCCGCTATCCCGTGGCAAAACAAGGGGTTTATAGCCCCCAAATCCCCCCTGAAAAATCCACAACTTTCTTGGTGGTGGATTTTGCTGCTCATGGAGGCAGAGCTTTCAGCTGTAGCTCTGCCTCCATGTGTGTCAATCCCCGCCCCTCTCTGTGAAGGAAGATTGAGAGGGCGGGGAGAGACAGCGATCAGCTGGGATTGACGCGCTAAGAGGCAGAGCTACAGCCATAAGCTCTGCTCTTCAGGAAGCGCTCCCTGGAGTTAGGAGAGGGGATTTGGGGGGTATAAACCCCTCGTTTTGCTGCGGGATAGTGGCGGTTTAGCAGGGGTTATAGTTCTTAACATGACTGCATGTCAAAAAAGTGAATTTAGACTTGCTTCAGAGTCTCTTTAAAATACTAAAAGTAAAGCAGACAGTTCAGAATCCTACATCTTATATTGCAGTCTCTAGTAACACTCTACTTAATGACAGTCGATGTGATAATTCCTCACACACTTTAGAGTTGTTATCATTCATCTCTGTGAATTAACATCCTGGCCTATATGCAATTAACTTTTTTATCCTGAGTTATCTCCTAAGAGATCATTTTCATATTCTATTTAAAATAACTTTTAAGCATTTTACAATTGAAAAAGTACCTAAACGTTGGTGAAAAAGTTCTCTCAACGTTATTTTGAGTATTTTCTTGCTTGCTGGTGGTTTAACCACTTCAGCCTATCTGGACGGATTTATCCGTCCAGATAGACGCATTGTGGGCTATATGGACGCACAAGCTCGTCCAGCGGTATTTCGGCGGGTGCGCGCGCATGCGCGAACACCCGCCGCTCGTTTACAGCCCGGCCGACGGACCGCTGATTAGTTCAAGGGACCAGCAGGTCCCTTAACCAATCAGGTGTGTTTACAGGCAGAATGCACATTGTTACAACCAGTAACAATATACATTCTGCTAAGTGTCAATAAACAAAGTTTCCCTCCCTCTCTCTCTCACAGCTCTCTGTCATCACAGATTCTGTGAGTGATCTGTGCTGACAGGAGCTGAGAGAGAGACTGTAGCAGTGTGGTAGGACTTATTTTATTAAAAATTTGCCCCCCATTCCTTGATTTTAACCCCATATCTACCCCCTTATTCCCTGATCCTCCCTCTCCTTGCCATTTATTTTTTCTAACCCCCCCTTCCTCTAACTTTTGGGTACTTTCACCCTCTCTACTCTTTCTATATACTCTTTCTATCTACTTTCTATCTACTCTTTATCTATTGTATATATCTTTTTCAATCTATAATTAAAAAGAACGAGAAAAAAAACTGTCACTTAAAAAAAAACCCTATCAATCTATTTCTTTCTTTTTTTTCTTACTTTTTATTTCTATCTGTTCTTTTTAGTATGACGAGGAGGCGCTTTTCTTTGGAGGAGGCAGTCGCCTTCTGCGAGCAGAGCAGCAGTGGGGATGACTCAGGCAGCGAGTGGTCCCCTCCGAGCGACTCTGATTCAGATACTGAAAGCTCAGAGTCCGGAGGGCTGCCATCTCACCAATTGTGTTGGTACGATCCTGATTCCCCTGATGAGGAACCGTCAGGACAGTCAGAGGCCATAGCTGGGGTCTCAGTGGGCAACACCACAGCAGCCAGCAGCAGCACTGGGCAGAGGGGAGCCAGCAGACAGGAACCATCAGGACAGTCAGAGGCCATAGCTGGGGTCTCAGCGGGCAACACCACAGCAGCCAGCAGCAGCAATGGGCAGACAGGAACCAAATGGACAGTCAGAGGCCATAGCTGGGGTCTCAGCCGGTAACACCACAGCAGCCGAGGGGAGCCAGCAGACAGGGTGGGCGGCCATCGGTACCTCGCAGGCAGCCGGTACCAAATCATATCCTTAATGGCACTTGGTCACCCCCTAATTTTGAGGTGCCCAATATACTACCCTTTACAGCCACTCCTGGTGTGTCAGTGCCTACTGACAATCTGTCACCTATTGAGCTGTACCAGCTCTTTATTACGATGGACTTGTGGCAGCATATGGTTGAGCAGACTAATCTCTATGCTGAACAATTTTTAGCTGAAAAACCCCACCCACTGGACTGTGACAAAATGGAAGCCCACCAACGTGCCAGAATTTAAAATTTTCATTGGCTTGATTCTCAGCATGGGTGTCACAACAAAGCCACAACTGAGAATGTATTGGTCCAAGGACCTCTATCATAGCCCGCCCCTCTACCCAGCAACAATGAAAAGGCAGCAATTTGACTTACTATCTAAATTTTTTCATTTAAATGATAATACCAACCATGTTCCATGGACTGACCCTGCCCATGATAGGTTATTCAAGTTAAGGCCCATGCTGACCCACCTTACTGCAGTATTTCGAGATCTCTACACCCCAGACCATGACTTGCCATTAAGCAGTACATACCTAGCAAGAGGGCAAGATATGGGGTAAAAATATACAAGGCATGTGAGAGTGGTACTGGCTACACCTTCGCCTTTACAATATACGAAGGCAAGGACTCCACTTTACAGCCAGCTGGGTGCCCACAGTACATTGGCACCAGTGGGAAGATTGTGATTGATCTTTTAACCCCTTATCTCCACCAGGGGTACCACCTCTATGTAGATAATTTTTATTCAAGTGTACCTTTGTTTAAGTTCCTGTACTCAGCCCAGACTGGAGCATGTGGGACGGTTAGACCCAACCATGTAGGCCTCCCACTACAGGTAGTGAACAAAAAAGTACAGAGGACAGTCCTACAGCCTCAGATGTGGCGAACTCCTCGCACTAAAATACTTTGACAAGAGGGATGTGATGATCCTAACAACGATCCACAGTGAGGCCACCGTTCCTACCACGTCAAGAGGGGAGGGAACTGTAAAAACCACAGGCTGTAGTGGAGTACACCAAGAAAATGCGAGCAGTGGACTTGGCAGACCAAAAACTGGCTCCTTATATGCTAAGAAGAAGGCGGAGGGCATGGTATAAAAAGATAGCATATTACTTGCTGGAGGTGTCAATGCAGAACGCAGACTAGGGAAGTGTTTTGCAGGGGATCACACATGCCGATGGGAGACTGAAGGCGGAGCTGAGCTCAGTCATTTAAGCGGGGATTTGCGCGCATCGGCGTGCGTGATCCCCTGCAAAACACTCCCCCCGGAATTTACGCCGTTCTGCTTTAGGCGGTCCTGGGGAAGCCACCGTGTTCACGCCCATTGGAGTGACGAGGTCTTAAAAGAAGAACAATTTCGCAAACAAAAGATCTGGCTGTGAGGTCCCCTGACAAAGAAAATTCCACACATGCCTTTTATGTTCCCCCCCTTAAGCTGTTTTTTATGTCTGATTTTTAGTTGCAGCATTAAACAGTAATTGCAATTGTAACGCTAATTGCATTTAGTATACATTTGTACACCCAATGTCATATAATGTATTCTAACTGTAGTTTTTCCTCAATAAACCCAAAACTTTTTCAATAAGCCTGTTTTGATTTCTTCCGTTTGCTTTCCGTAACCATTATCCTGAAATCTGGTGTAATGCTTCAGACTCAGGAGAATATCCTGCACCTGTTCTGTTTGCAGGTATGTCTAATCCTCATGCGTCATAGGCTGCAGATTCTACAAAGTACAATGAGGCGGGAGATCACTGCTTGGGTTTTTATAATGAGACATGCGGCATGTTGTGAATTCATCTGCGGGGGTCATTAAATATAACACTTAAATAGGCTTCTGCACAAGGCACAAGACATGTAATGTGATTGTTCCGCTTGCTACTTAACAAAGAATACACTGAAACGTTGAATTAGCTTCTACTAATTAGCATGTTCCTTGCGGGTAAGCTAAGCTTTAGAAATCAGAGTTCTCTGTCTGCTTGTTTTCCACAGAGTAATTCTTAATAATAGTTTTAGAGTATTCTATTTTGGTCTTCAAAAAGACCTATATTCAAAAATAGAGGGCTGAATTTCTGTGATGCAAGCCTTCTAATGGGATCATAGCAGGGGATTTACTACCTTTAAGCCCCCCATCCACTCTCCATGCCACACACTGCAATCTCTGCTACTCCCACCACCACCACCCGCAGAGATTGCCAAGGAAACGTGTGGACTGCAAAGACTAACAGCTCAGCAGCTCACCTCTACTAGCATTGCTGACTGTAGTATTCTTCTCCTATGCATGCCCCACATTTCTGTCATGTGACTATATTGTTAAATCCAAAGGAAGCCTGGGACTACAGCTCTTCAGTCGGTACTGGCTGAAGAGTGAAGAGTATGCTTCCATGCCAATTTTTATACAGGAGCGCGCTTCCCTGTGAAACTCTGCGGGTTACTGGCATGACAAATCTCTTTGATAGTGCCCATACACGGTACAATAAAAATGTTCAATTGTCCTATTTATTCGACCAAAACAATTGACTAGAATGAAAGTCAAAAAGAACCTTTTTTTTCAAGCAAGAAAAACAAATGATTATTGTCACGATCGGTGTAGCAGAGAGGGTCTGATTCTCGGTGATCTGCAGTATCACTGGGAATACAGATATATATCCGATTATTGATGATCTGCAGTATCACCGATAATCCGATATAACGCTAACCTCTGAACACCTGAGTAGTGTGAGTGCTTGGTGCAACAGTAATACCGTGAGGACTAAGCCTCAGAAACAAGTGCCGTACAGTATGAAGTACTGCAGCAATACAGATTCCTTCCGAAGGCCTGGACTCTCCCGGGGGAGGAGTCAGGCGGAGCATAGGAAGGACAGAACGTGAGTGACACCTAGGAGAGAGTGTCACTAACAGATCTGGGAACTGCCTCTAACAGTAAGGTCAGTTCTCAAAGTCGGGCAAGCCAGGTCGTAACACACGGACAGATACAGTACAGATTCAGAAAGCAGAGGCGGAGTCTAATAAACAAGCAGGGTTCGGCAACAGGGTATCAGAAATATCGGGGTACAGAATCAGGAATCAGATGCAGAGTCTAAGAGCGAGCCGAGGTTCGGCAACAGGGTATCAGAATGACAAGGTACAAGATCAGAATACAGAAGAATAGTAACAAGCTTGGGGAACCTGAGGAGCGAGTTCCCAATGAATACAGGATGGGCCCTGGGGCAGCAAATACTGAGCTGGCCCTGTGGAGCAGGTGCCCAACAAATACAGAGCTGGCCCTATGGGGCAGGTGCCCAGCAAATACAGAGCTTACCCTGGGGAGCAGGTGCCCAGCAAATACAGAGCTGGCCCTGTGGAGCAGGTGTCCAGAACATACAAGGCATGAACTATCTCCTAGCGATAGAGATAGTTCTCAGGGTCGGGAAGGCCCTGGGGAGCAGGTGCCCAGCGAATACAGAGCTGGCCCTGTGGAGCAGGTGCCCAGCACATACAGAGCTGGCCCTGTGGAGCAGGTGCCCAGAATATACAAGGCATGAACTATCTCCTAACGATAGAGATAGTTCTCAGGGTCGGGAAGGCCCTGGGGAGCAGGTGCCCAGCGAATACAGAGCTGGTCCTGTGGAACAGGTGCCCAGCGAATACAGAGCTGGCCCTGTGGAGCAGGTGCCCAGCACATACAGAGCTGGCCCTGTGAAGCAGGTGCCCAGCACATACAGAGCTGGCCCTGTGAAGCAGGTGCCCAGCACATACAGAGCTGGCCCTGTGGAGCAGGTGCCCAGCACATACAGAGCTGGCCCTGTGAAGCAGGTGCCCAGCACATACAAGGCATGAACTATCTCCTAGTGATAGAGATAGTTCTCAGGGTCGGGAAAGCCAGGTCGGCAACTCACAGACAAACAAAGTACAGGATCAGAAGACAGAGGCAGAGTCAGGGGCTAGCGGAGGTTGGCAACGGAGTATCAGAAAGGCAAGGTACAGAGTCAGATATCAGGAGAGTAGTCAGACAGGCAAGAAGTCATAACAGATAATCACAATCAAACTAGTACTTTAAGCTATCAACAGAATCTAGCTAAGTGTAGGATTACAGCTCCAGCTGGTCCTGGCACACTTAAGGATCTGACTACAGGTCTGAGTGCTCCCACGTATATGTTCGCAACGAGAGGCAACCAGCAACTGACCAAGCAGCAGAATATATAGTTGCTGGACACTGCCGCCACGCCCGAACCATTCAGCCAATCATGAGTCCTGCAGGAATCAGCTGACCTTCCTGATCAGCTGACACTTCCCCTGCTGGTATAAAGGTCCTGAATTCAGGCCCGCGCGAGCATAGCTCTCCATCTGCCTAGGTGCACAAACAGACCCAGCCACACCAAGCACACGCTGCTGCATGCAAACAGCCGCTTTGCTGTCAGGACATGCGGCGGCTTTTCCGCGATCCACCACACAACCAGACGCGTGCAAACCGCCGCGTAGGACGCGGAGTCAGCCGCCTAGCTCTTGGCACACGTGGCGGCTTTCCGCGTTTCCTCACAATTATCCCATGTTTTTCAATAAAAATCAGATCGAATATGTTGTAAAAATCTTTATATTAGATCTAATGAAATAATCGAATGAAATTATCTAATCAGAATTTTTTTTCTTTAAATTGTATGTATGGCACCATTAGGCTTACCTTTTACACATGTTGTCCATCAGGACATCAAAGTACTAATCAGCTAAGAGGAGCATCAGGGACAGTGTTAACAAAAACAATAGCTTTTGCCTACAAATATCTGCCTTCATGTGTTTTTTTAGCATAAAGGAGACATGCACACTAGAGATGGCTCGAACCTCCAATTTTCGGTTTGCGAACTTAAGCAAACGTTCGGTTTGCACGAACCTTCGCGAACCACAATAGACTTCAATGGGGAGGCGAACTTTGAAAACTAGAAACACTTATGCTGGCCAGAAAAGTGATGGAAAAGAAGTTTCAAGGGGTCTAACACCACGCCCGTTTCTTGGGCCGTGCGGGGCGTGCCGCCGCCCGGGGCGCTGTTGGGAGGAGGGCGCTATAATGGAGGGGGGAGCCGGAGCCGCGGGGAGGGCAGCCCGACCTCTCCTTCTCTCTCCTCTCCCGGGCCGCCCTCCATGCTCCCCCCTCCAGACTGCAGAGTAATGTGCAGGGAGCGCTGTATACAACATACCTCCCTGCGTTCCAAGCGCTGCTCTCTCGCCGCCAGTCTCTTCCTCTCTGCTGGGGGGGAGAGGGCGCAATTTTTACACCCTTGCCCTGGGTGCATTTTAACCTAGAAACTGCACTGTCTAACACCTGGAGGGGGCATGGCAGAGTGAGATAGACGGCAAAAGTCCCAGGGAAATATCTGGATTTGACGCAAAGCAAGGGCAGAAATCACATTGAATGCTAAATTGCAGGCCCAAAGTGCTTTAAACCATCTTGCATGTGTATACCTCAATCAGGGAGTGTAATTAGAGTTCTGCTTCACACTGACACACCAAACTCACTGTGTAACGCACTGCAAACAGCTGTTTATGTTGTGACGGCCGTGCTGGACTGGTGTGCACCAGGGCGAGAGTGCAGGCTGTGGCGGTTTTCAAGCCCATATGGTCGCCGGGCTGTGGTAGCTCAATGATAGAACAACAGTGACTGTCCAGCTGATCAAATTTGGTCTGTCCATAATGAAGCAACGACCTTATTATCTTTGGTGTGCCACACCCCCCCCCCCCCCCCGAGACACTCATAGAGCCGTCGGTCATTGCTTCATTGTGATACGCAAGCCCCTTCACCGCGGCAAGGTAATGATCACGATGATCACGAAGGGGAATGGGCATTGGACACATGTACATGCCTTTTGTTTTGTTGTTGCAGCTGCAGTGCAGCCAGAAAGATTAGGCAGGCATGTACACGCACCAGAAAAATTATTATAGCGGCCGCTGCTAGCATCCACCTGGAGTCCTGGACACTGTTGGTGGTGGCGGAGAAGGCAGTCTAGAGGCCTGCGGACAGAGGTGCTGTGTTTGGGAGCGACTTAGTCTTGGAGAAGGCAGTCACACGGCATGCAGGCAGAGATGCTGTGTGTGGGGACTGACAGCCGTGGGGTGGGCAGTAGCCCTCCGGGATCCATTACTCATTCATTTTGATAAAGGTGAGGTACTGAACACTTTTGTGACTTAGACGACTTCCAGGGGCGTAACTAGGCAGAATTTCAGAGTGCCCCCCCCCCCCCTCCCTCCCTAGGGCTTGCTCGGGCCGTTTTGTGGGGGCTGGACGGGTGGCAGCATGAGGGGAAAGCCTTGGCCACAGTCGGCGGGGAGAGGGTAAGTTCCCCCCCCCCTCCTATCCCTCACCTCGGGGGGCTCTCTCCTCTGCGCTCCCCTCCAGCTTAACTGTGTGCGTGGGCAACGGCGGGCAGCAAACAGATACATACCTTCCGTGCGCTCCAGCCTGCGTTCCTCTCGCTGGCCTCTGACGCGACTTCCTGTTATACCGGAAGTCGCGTCAGAGGCTAGCGAGAGGAACGCAGGCTGGAGCGCACGGAAGGTATGTATCTGTATGCTGCCCGCCGCTGCCTACGGACACAGTTAAGCTGGAGGGGAGCGCAGAGGGGAGAGCCCTGAGGTGAGGGAGAGGGGGGGAACTTCCCCTCTCCCCGCTGACTGTGGCCAAGGCTTTCTCCTCATGCTGCCACCCCTCCAGCCCCTACAAAACGGCCCCGAGCGGGCCACAGGGAGGGGGGGCGGGCGCCCCCGCGGTATCAGGGGCTGCAGGCCCTATTGTTACGTCAGTGGCGACTTCTCTTCTCAGTGACAATGCCTCCAGCTGCGCTGAAGGTCCGCTTGAGGCAGGGCAAGACAGAAGTTGGATGGCAAATTGGGACAGCTCTGGCCACAGGTCAAGCCTGCACACCCAGTAATCCAAGGGTTCATCACTGCTCACAGTGTCTACATCCACACTTAAGGCCAGGTAGTCGGCTACCTGCCAGTCCAGGCGTTGGAAGGTGGATCCAGAAGGGCTAAGGCGAAGCGTTTGACTAAAGAATGTCCACATGTCCTACATCACCATGAGATCGCTGGAGCGTCCTGTGCTTGCCTGCGTGGACATGGGAGAAGGATTACTGGCAGTGGTACCTTTATTGCGTTGTGCTGTGACATCACCCTTAAACGCATTGTAAAGCATAGTTGCCAGCTTGTTCTGCAAGTGCTGCATCCTTTCCGCCTTCAGGTAAGTTGGTAATATGTCCGCCTCTTTGTGCCTATACCAAAGGTCTAGTAGCGTGGCCACCCAGTACAGCTCATTCCCCTTGAGTTTTTTATATGGGGGTCCCTCAACAGGCTGGACAGCATAAAAGACACCATCTGCACAAAGTTGGATCCAGACATACTATCCACCTCCTCTTGCTCTTCCTCAGTGACATCAGGTAAGTCCTCCTCCTCCCCCCAGCCACGAACAATACCACAGGAACGTTGAGCAGCACAAGCCCCCTGCGACACCTGCTGCGGTTGTTCTTCTGCCGCCGCCTCCTCCTCCAAAGAAAAACCTTCCTCATCATCCAAGTCTGGCTCCTCTTCCCCCCCTGACTCTTCCTCCTCTTCCTCCTCCCCCCTCTGTGCTGCCACAGGTGTTGAGGAAACATCTGGTTCTGATGAAAATTTATCCCACAACTCTTCCTCCCATAACTGTTCCTGTTTACGCAGTGGCGTACCTAGGGCATTTGGCACCCGGTGCTGGGTATTAAAAGACACACACCCCCCCTTAAAGAAATGGGCATGGCCACAACCGGCAAAAAATTGGGCGTGGTCATGACCGCATGAGGGCGGAGCTAACTGTAATTTAAAGTATTAGCTAGTATAGTTGCCCCCAGTATAGCTAGTACAGTTGCCCCCAGTATAGCTAGTACAGTTGCCCCCAGTATAGCTGCCCCAGTGAAGCTAGTATAGTTGCCCCCAGTATAGCTAGTATAGTTGCCCCCAGTATAGATAGTATAGTTGCCCCCAGAGCTGCCCCAGTATAGATAGTATAGTTGCCCCAGTATAGCTAGTATAGTTGCCCCCAGTATAGTTGTCCCCAGTATAGCTAGTATAGTTGCCCCCAGTATAGCTGCCCCCAGTATAGCTAGTATAGTTGCCCCCAGTATAGCTGGTATAGTTGCCCCAGTATAGCTAGTATAGCTGCCCCCAGTATAGCTAGTATAGCTGCCCCCAGTATAGATAGTATAGCTGCCCCCAGTATAGATAGTATAGCTGCTCCCAGTATAGATAGTATAGCTGCCCCCAGTATAGATAGTATAGTTGCCCCCAGTATAGATAGTATAGTTGCCTCCAGTGCTGCCCCAGCATAGCTAGTATAGTTGCCCCCAGTATAGCTAGTATAGTTGCCCCCAGTATAGCTGCCCCCAGTATAGCTAGTATAGATGCCCCCAGTATAGCTAGTATAGTTGCCCCCAGTATAGATGCCCCCAGTATAGCTAGTTTAGTTGCCCCAGTATAGCTGCCCCCAGTATAGCTAGTTTAGTTGCCCCCAGTATAGCTAGTATAGCTGCCCCCAGTATAGCTGCCCCCAGTATAGCTAGTATAGATGCCCCCAGTATAGCTAGTTTAGTTGCCCCCAGTATAGCTGCTCCAGGAGGGGGGGAAGCAGCGCTGGAAGGAGGGGTGACAGGGATAGCGGCGGGGAGCAGGGAAAGATCCCCCCCTCCCTCACCTGGGTCCCCTCCTTCTGCCTCTCTTCCCCTCCAAATGACAGCGGGGGCAGCGGGCAACTTAGAGTAAGGGCGGGCGGGCGGGCTTGCAAAGACTACTCACTTTACGTCTGGCTGCGTTCCAGCAGCTGGAGCGCTCCGTCGCCGTCACGTGCCTCTTCTCCGCCTCCAATGCGTGTCACAGCATTGGAGGCGGAGAAGAGGCATGTGACGGCGACGGAGCGCTCCAGCTGCTGGAACGCAGCCAGACGTAAAGTGAGTAGTCTCTGCCCGCCCGCCCTTACTCTTTCCCCCCTCCCTGCCGCTATCCCTGTCACCCCTCCTTCTAGCGCTGCTCTTCCCCTGCTGCGGCTGCATGGGGGGTCGTGGCGACACCCCCCTGGCTGGCTGTCACCCAGTGCGCCACGCCCCCCTGCGCCCTATTGTAGGAACGCTACTGTGTTTACGCTCCTCCACAGCTTGATCCACCACTCTACGCACGGCACGCGCCAGGAAGAAAGCGTACGGGATCAAGTCGCTGATGGTGCCTTCACTGCGACTCACCAGGTTGGTCACCTCCTCAAATGGCCGCATGAGCCTGCATGCATTTTGCATGAGTGTCCAGTTGTTAGGCCAGAACATCCCCATCTCCCCAGACTGTGTCCTTCTACTGTAGTTGTAGAGGTACTGGGTGATGGCTTTCTCCTGTTCTAGCAAGCGAGAGAACATTAGGAGGGTCGAATTCCAGCGAGTCGGGCTATCGCAAATCAGGCGTCTCACCGGCAACTTGTTTCTCCGATGAATGTCCGCAAAGCATGCCATGGCCGTGTAAGACCGCCTGAAATGCCCACACAACTTCATGGCCTGCTTCAGGACGTCCTCTAAGCCTTGGTACTTTGACACAAATCTTTGAATGACTAGATTCAGCACATGTGCCATGCAGGGGACATGAGTCAACTTTCCCAAATTCAAAGTGGAAATGAGATTGCTGCCGTTGTCACACACCACGTTGCCGATCTCCAGCTGATGCGGGGCCAGCCACTGATCCACCTGTTTGTTAAGCGCAGCCAGGAGAACTGGTCCAGTGTGACTCTCCGCTTTGAGGCCAGACATGTCTAAGATGGCGTGACACCGTTGTATCCTGCATGCAGCATAGGCCCTGGGGAGCTGGGGCTGTGTAGCTGGAGAGGAGATCACAGCACCAGTAGAGTTGAACTGCGACTCAGCCAAGGAGGAGGAGGATGAAGACAGCGAAGAGGATGTAGCAGGAGGAGAGGAGGTGGCAGGAGGCCTGCCTGTAAGCTGTGGAGGTGTCACAAGTTGGTCCGCTGCACAGCCACGTATTCCGTGCTTGCCATCGGTCACCAGGTTGACCTAATGAGCTGTGTAAGTAATGTACCTACCCTGAGCGTGCTTGGCAAACCAGGCATCCATGGTCAGGTGGACCCTTGACCCAATGCTGCGTGCCAGAGATGACACCACTTGCCTCTCACGGTACAGTTTGGGTATCGCCTTTTTAGAGAAATAATTGCGGCCTGGCATCTTCCACTGCGGTGTCCCAATGGCCACAAATTTACGGAAGGCCTCAGAGTCCAACAGCTGGTATGGTAACAGCTGGCGAGCTAACAGTTCCGCCAAGCCAGCTGTCAGACGACTGGCAGAAATTGGCTTCTTCTGCACAAAGATTTCCTTCACAGACACCTGGCTGCTGTGGGAAGAGGAACAGGAACCGCTCAAGGTCAGAGGCGGAGTGGAGGAGGGTGGCTGTGAAGGGAGAAAGTGGCTGAAGATGCTGCACCTGAAGGAGGAAGAGGAAAAGGAGGGTGGCTTTTCTTTTGTGTGCTGCTTTTCCTCTAGTGCTCTTCCCATTGCAGTTTGTGCCTTTTCTCCATGTGCCTTCGTAAGGCAGTTGTCCCTACGTGGGTGTTGGCCTTTCCACGGCTCCATTTTTGGAGGCAGAGAGAACAGATGGCATTGCTCTGATCTACGGCAGACACATTAAAACATTTCCAAACCGCTGAGCCCCCTGAGGTGATGGCACTATGGTGGCATCAGCAGCTGACGTTGAAGGGTATGTTGGCTGGCTGTCCATAGGTGGCGATATATGGCGCCAGACACTGCCACCAGCTGTTTCTGAAGACGAGATCCTCCTGCTTCTTTCAGGAACTCGTCTCCTCCTACTCCTCTCTGACTCCCCCTCTGAACTGTCCCCCTGTTCATCTCCTCTATTGGAAACATACGTGGCATCCGTATCATCGTCATAATCATAATCATCCTCCAAAGCTTTGCTTGCCTCAGACACCTTCAAAACTGCACCAACAGCAGGTACTTCATCATCCTCCTCCTCACACGTTACGTCCATAGTGTCGCCTAACTCAGACATATGAGGTGGTGTAACTTGCTTAGCGCCTTCATCTGGTTGTAACAATAATGGCTGTGCATCAGTGATTTCCCCGCCAAATAACTCCTGCGAACTGTCAAATGTAGTGGATGTGGTACTTGGAGTAGCGCTGGTGGCTGCGGAAGATGAGGTGTTCTGTATTAAATAGTCAACCACGTTCTGACAATCTCAGGAGTTGATGAGACGTGCCTTCTTCTGAGCATTGTACTAAGGTCCAGGGCCGCACAAAATCACATCAGCACGACCTCGCACAGACCTGTCAGGTGGCCTTCCTCTGGGTCTGCCTCTACCTGTTTTGTCCATTTTGTTCATATCGAGGGGGATGAAGTGAAAGGTATGCACTGACTAATACAATGTTCAGTCACACAGGTGCAGTTAATAGGTATGCACGGAGTGGTATATCACACTGCGTGCACTCACTTAGGTAGGTGGGTGCACTGAACACAACAGGTAGGTATATGCAGTGATGGGTATTACAAATGTGCACTTGTCACACACACACACAGGTACCAAGCAAGTACAGTGACACTGCTTGCGCTCACGTAGGTAGGTGGGTGCACTGAAGTGAACAACAGGTAGGTATATGCAGTGATGGGTATTACAATGTGCACCTGTCACACACAGGTACCGGACAGGCACAGTGACACTGCGTGCGCTCACGTAGGTAGGTAGGTGAACTGAAGTGAACAACATGTAGTAGGTATATGCAGTGATAGGTATTACTATGTGCACCTGTCCCACACAGACAGGTACCGGACAGGCACAGTGACACTGCGTGCACTCACGTAGGTAGGTAGGTGAACTGAAGTGAACAACATGTAGTAGGTATATGCAGTGATGGGTATTACAATGTGCACCTGTCCCACACAGACAGGTACCGGACAGGAACAGTGACACTGCGTGCGCTCACGTAGGTAGGTAGGTGAACTGAAGTGAACAACATGTAGTAGGTATATGCAGTGATGGGTATTACAATGTGCACCTGTCACACACAGACAGGTACCGGACAGGCACAGTGACACTGCGTGCGCTCACGTAGGTAGGTAGGTAGGTGAACTGAAGTGAACAACATGTAGTAGGTATATGCAGTGATGGGTATTACTATGTGCACCTGTCCCACACAGACAGGTACCGGACAGGCACAGTGACACTGCGTGCGCTCACATAGGTAGGTAGGTGAACTGAAGTGAACAACATGTAGTAGGTATATGCAGTGATGGGTATTACAATGTGCACCTGTCCCACACAGACAGATACCGGACAGGCACAGTGACACTGCGTGCACTCACGTAAGTAGGTGGGTGCACTGAAGTGAACAACAGGTAGTAGGTAAGGTATATGCAGTGATGGGTATTATAATGTGCACCTGGCACGTCAGTAATTATACCACCAAGGGGCCAAAGGCCAGCTGCGACTGACTGACAGGGCTGTATATAATGCAAGTGGGCCACACACACACACACACACACACACAAAAAAAATAGATCACAAGAACAAGATTAGCTCTAGAACTGTTGAGGGGTGCTTTTTTAGCAATAACAATCAGCCAGGAGCAAGCTAACGAGCCTACAAGAGCCTAACTAAGCTTTCCCTATGAGAGTCTGCAGCAGCCAGCAGCTATCCCTTCTCTATTTACTGCAGGCACACAAGTGAGTCCAATGCCTGACGCTGCCTGCCTTTTATAAAGGGTGGGAGTGGCTCCAGGAGGGGGTGTAGCCTCATTGGCTACAATGTGCCTGCTGACTGTGATGTAGAGGGTCAAAGTTGACCTTCATGATGCACCATGGGGGCGAACCAAACTTCTGGAAAAGTTTGCGGTTCTCCGCGATCATGAACCCCGGAAGTTCGCGGGAACCGTTCGCTGACGCTGGCGACCCGTTCAGGCCATCTCTAATGCACACCACTTTTAGGCACAGCCTGTGAGACCTCCTGCCGTGCTCCTGACACAAAGTTTAAAAAACACAAGGCAACTGTAACGATTGGTGTCAGCACGCAGAGAGAATCTGATTATTGGTGATCTGCAGTATCACCAAGAATGCAGATATATACCCGATTATTGATGATCTGCAGTATCACCGATAATCAGATATATTGCTAACCTCTGGACACCTATAGATATGTGAGTGTTTGGTGTAACAGTAACACTTTGAGTGATGCACCTGCTGAGCAGGTGATATACAGTAAAGAGACACTGCTCTGGGAGCACAGGAACCCTCCAGCAGCCTGAGGCTCTCCAAGGGGAGGAGTCAGGCTGGAGACAGGAAGGGCCTAAGAGTGAGTGACACCTAAAGGTGGATGTCACTATCTGATCTGGAGACTATCTCTTAAGGGGAGAGATAGCTCTCGAGGTCGGGCACGCCGGGTCGGCAACACACTGACAGATAAAGTACAAAGACAGAAGGCTGATTCGGTATCCAAGTCAAGCAGGGTCTGGCAACGGAATATCAGATATGCGAGGTACCGAATCAGAAGACAGAAGAGTAGTCAGAAAAGCTATAAGTCATAACATATATCAAACAATGCCTATTCTGGGTGCGAGGTCCTTGGTCTCAGCACCCCGGAACTAGTCTGAAGTATACACAGATGATAATACAGTTCCCTAGACTGGGTGTGAGGTCCGTAGTCTCAGCACCCTGGAACTAGTCTGAAAGATAACACAGATGGTAGTACAGTTCCCTAAGCTGGGTGTGAGGTCCTTGGTCTCTACACCCTGGAACTAGCTTGAAGTATAACACAGATGATAACACATTTCCCTAAGCTGGATGTGAGGTCCTTGGTCTCTACACCCTGGAACTAGCTTAAGCATAAACAGAATACAATTCAAATAATCTGGCTAAGTGTGAATTCCCAGGTCCACCTGGTTCAAACACACTGTAGGATCTGACTAGGTCTGAGTGCTTCCACGTAGTGATCGCAACGGCAGACAACTTGCAACTGGCCAGCAGGAACTATATATGGAGCACCCCTAATTGCTCAACCAATAGTATCCTGCTTAGGAGTCAGCTGATCGGCGTGGTCAGCTGACTCTTCCTGCTTAGTATAAGAATTCTGCCCCTCAGCACGCGCGCGTGTATTCCTAAGCCTATGAGCACTAACAGACTCAGCCACACCAGACACACGCTGCCGCGTGCCAACCGCCGCGCTGGACGCGGAATCAGCCGCCTTACTGTTGTTGCATGCGGCGGCTTTTCCGCGTTCTGCCCTGCCACCAGCCACACGCTTCCGCGTGCAAACCACCGCGCTGGACGCGGAATCAGCCACTTGCTCAGTAGCACATGCGGCGGCTTTTCCGCAATCTCTCACAGCAACATTGCAGAGGCCAAGTTCAATTGCTTATTTATATATTGAAGCATGGTGAAATGGCTGAATGAGTTTTATTAACAAAATTACACAAATACTGGATTTCGACCAACCCAAAGTAGTGATGATCGCAATCAGCTAATTACGATTATGCAAACATGTCACGTACATTTTCACAGTAAAGCTTGTAGGTACTTAGGATTTGTAAATTCAAGTGATTTTGCGTACTCATTTGTAATTTCGCATAATTTTTGCGTAATTTTTTGCCAAATTTAGCGGTGAAGTGCAAAGGAAAAATGGTTTAGAAAAAATACTGTTTACATTTTTCCTTTGCATTTTATAAATAGATTTTCTGTTTTAAGAATTCTTTTTTTTTTTTTTTATTTGTACCCACTATTCTTCTTAACATATGTAGCAATTTTGGTGATGATAGCATGTATGAGGGCTTTGCTATTAACTGCTAAAGTCAGCACAAAATTACACAAACATTATGCGGAAATTACACTAAATTATGATTGATTACAATTACAGATGGTGTGTAGAGAAGGAGGCACTCCTAAATGAATAGACAGCGATGTGCTCAGGCAATCCGTTAACCAAGCGGAAAAATTGCAGTAGAAGATGAAGCCGGCACCATATAAGTATTCATGCTCTTTTATTGTAGTATCAAAGTTACAGGCTGTCACACAGGGTGCGACGTTTCGGGGGGATCCCCCTTTATCAAGCGGATGACAGATTGACAAGTATACATAGTATGCAGCATTTATATATAACCACCCGCATATCATCCAATCACAGGTCTGAATATACAGACCAATCACAAGTCCTAATCTTACGTGCGGACCTGATGGGGAACATTCAAAGTCAGCAAGGGGGCCAATAGGGACATGGAGCACTCACCCACACTCTGTACAGGGCCTCCCGCCGTCACGTCCCACCACCAAGCGCACTGAACGCCATCAGCGGCCGACTCCACCCATCAAAGGCGGGCCGAGTCTCCGCATTGGCACGCGACCAGAGATGGAGTGACGCGAGCGGCCAGGGGAGTGGCCGGACGCGTACGGGGAGGCGGCCGGGATGCAAGGCAAACGCACACGCGTCAAATATCGGCGCATGCGCGTTACGCCAAAGCGACCAGCAGCTCCCCACACACTCCACCCCGGCCGCGCTGCCATGGCAACCCGACGCCAAGGGGCGAGACACAGCGGGGAGGGCCCAGCAGAGCAAGAGAGAGGCCAGAGATGTGAAGAAAAAGAGGCAACACCGGCATACAATAAAATCATGATGGATGATGCTGTACATCTGAAATGCCAGGAAACAGATATGCAGCAAAGTAGTAACAAAATACACTATAAAATTGATGGTCACGAAGATGCAATGCATCAAGTCCATCAGATAGGACATCAAATAAGTGGAACATTACAGCAGAGGTGTGAGGTCATATTCTCTATTGAGGCCCCTTGGATCCAGACAATCTAGTGTCCTGATCCAAAAGGCCTCCCTATATAGAAGTCTTTTGATTCTACTGCCCCCTCTAGTCATGGGGGGAACACCTTCTATTATCTGACAGCGAAGTTGGTTGACACTATGTCCAAATTTAACAAAATGTGAGGGAACAGCCTGCTCAATTATTTTATTGCGAATTGCTGACTTATGGGCAGATAATCTAACTTTAAATTTGGAGGTAGTCTGTCCCACATAAATGAGTCCACATGGACACTTGAGTAAATATATGACATATTGTGAATCACAATTATAGCATCCATTAATGGTGTATTGTTTGCCTGTATGTGGGTGAACAAAATAAGGGGATCTGATGATGGAGTGGCAGTGAACGCAGTTGAGACAGGGGAATGTCCCCTTGCAAGTAGACCGCTCAGGAGGTCTAACTAAGGTCCTCATCTCCGCATGGACTAGTCTGTCCCGCAGAGTGGGAGCTCGTTTGTACGAAAATAACGGTGGATTTTGAAATTCATTAATAGAGGGGAAAGAGTGAGACAGAGTGTGCCAATGTTTCTTAAGAATTTTACTGATGGGATTACTCCATACATTAAATTGTGAAATAAACGGCAGTCTGTTCTTAACACTCCTGCCCCTCTTATGATATCCTGATGGTCCACTCACCTCCCTACGAGCATTTGCCACCACATCACCAGGATATTGACGTGCCAGAAATTTCTGGGTCATTTCTTCTAAGCGAGATTGTAATACCTCACCATCATCCACTATGCGGCCTATCCGCAAGAATTGACTCTTTGGTATAGCACATTTCGTGCTCCTGGGGTGAAAACTGTCAAAAGAAAGGATAGAGTTACGATCTGTAGGTTTTACAAACAAATCTGTAGATAGATGGCCTTCCTTTAAGATAACAGACGTGTCAAGAAAACTGACACTGTTGGTATCAGAGTGTATGGTAAGGCGAATAGCCTCACACTGATTATGTAAATGAGAAACAAATTCATCAAGGGTCGAACGTGGCCCCGCCCACACCCAAAATATATCATCAATATATCTAAGCCAAATTTTGGCATATTTCTGAAAAATATGATTAGTGTACACGAAGCTTTCCTCGTATACGTTCATATATATATTTGCGTAGGACGGGGCCACGTTCGACCCCATGGCAGTGCCGCGGACCTGTAGAAAAAATTGGTCATTAAATACAAAATAATTGCATTTCAAAACAATACAGAGAAGATCAATTAGAAATTGGACCTGTGGGTCAGAATAATCTAATGCCACAAAAAGCATATGACGGACAGCCTCCACACCCCCATCATGAAGGATGGAGGTGTAGAGGCTCTCTACATCCATCGTGACCAGGAGGCTGCCCTCAGGGATCTCATCAAGTGATGAGATATTCTCCAAGAACATAGTTGTGTCTCTAAGGTAGGATTTCTGTGATAGCACATATGGGCGTAAGATGTAGTCAAGGTATTTGGCTAGAGGGGACAAAGCTGAATCTATCCCTGAAACTATTGGGCGCCCTGGGGGATGTTCTAAATTTTTGTGAATTTTGGGACATAAGTATAAACGTGGGGTTCTAGGATGATCAATGAGTAAAAATTTGACCAGTTGGTCATCGATAATGTTTGCTCGAAGTGCTTTTTCAAGAGTGTCACGAATCTGTTTCTGAATCTCCGGAAGGGGGTCGCAGGGTAATGACTGGTATGTTTTGTGATCACTCAGTTGGCGTAGTGCTTCAGTCATATAATCTTCAGTATTCATCACAACCACTGCTCCCCCCTTGTCTGCCGGTTTAATAGTGATGGAGTCATTTTGTTCAAGTTCTCTCAAAGCTTGACGTTCTTCACTTGAAAGATTATGTTGGATAAATGTCCCAGGGTCGCCCTCTCGAAAGAGTTTCTCTATCTCCTTAGATACACTGTCAATGTAGTTGTCAATAACGGGACAAGATGGTGGGTTAAATGTGCTTTTACTCCGCAGAGTAGTATCACCCAATGAGAGTACAGTATCATCATGGTCACGTACTGATGGAATAAAGCGTGGTAAGCTAAAAAAATATTTCAACTTGATTCCTCTGTAGAATTTCTGAAGTTCCAGGTCCAATTGTAGGCGATCCGGCCAGTGGGTTGGGGCAAAGGATAATCCCTTATGAAGAACACGATGTTGAGATGCAGAAAGTGTTAAGGATGAAATGTTCACCACAATGTTGTTACACTCTATTTCTTTGGCTTCTGTTTCTGACGCAGGCTCTCCTTTATGCCGCCTGCGGCGTCCACCACGCCGCTTTCGTCTTGGCTGGACACGTCTGTGGTGTCTTCCGGAGTACTGACCGGCAAAAAATCTGACGACCCATCACCAGATGGGGTATATTCAGCTGGTTTGCGGGGACGAGGTGCTCCTTGTGGTGCTTTCGGTGGTTGTTTGGGGCGTAAGGGGCGTTTGTATGGTTGTTGCCAAACATATACATAGCCAGAGCAATAATCTGTTGCGTCTCGTTGGAACTTATGGCGTTTGATGATCTCAATTTGATTAGTGGTAGTTTTGCGGTAATTATCCAGTTCCTTTTGGATTTTCTCAAATTCATCCTCTTTTGTAAGTTCTTGGAGTTTTGCTGTCATCTCCTCCAATTGTTTGAGAATTGTAGGTAATTCACTCTGTATCCTATTAATGGTAAGGACCATGGCATCGAATGATGCCTTGTTCCATATGAGTGACCAAGTATGGCAGAATGTAGGATCCGTAGGGAACATGATAGGGCCGCAGGGTAATGACTGGTATGTTTTGTGATCACTCAGTTGGCGTAGTGCTTCAGTCATATAATCTTCAGTATTCATCACAACCACTGCTCCCCCCTTGTCTGCCGGTTTAATAGTGATGGAGTCATTTTGTTCAAGTTCTCTCAAAGCTTGACGTTCTTCACTTGAAAGATTATGTTGGATAAATGTCCCAGGGTCGCCCTCTCGAAAGAGTTTCTCTATCTCCTTAGATACACTGTCAATGTAGTTGTCAATAACGGGACAAGATGGTGGGTTAAATGTGCTTTTACTCCGCAGAGTAGTATCACCCAATGAGAGTACAGTATCATCATGGTCACGTACTGATGGAATAAAGCGTGGTAAGCTAAAAAAATATTTCAACTTGATTCCTCTGTAGAATCTCTGAAGTTCCAGGTCCAATTGTAACAATAACAATAATAATAACAATAACAATAACATTTCTATAGCGCTTTTCTCCCATAGGACTCAAAGCGCTTAGGCTCTCTCAGATTCAGTAATTAGTAGGATGAAGTATTCACACAACAAAAGTTATATTTCTGCAAATGCCAAACTGAACAGGTGGGTTTTCAGTCTGGATTTAAACACGTCCAGGGATGGAGCTGTCCTGATCTGTTGAGGTAAGGAGTTCCAAAACGTAGGGGCAGCATGACAGAAGGCTCTGGGACCAAAAGTTTCCAAGTGGACTCTGGGTATGACTAGATTATTAGAACCTGTTGATCTGAGAATGCGGGGATTGCTACGCAGCTGCAACATATCTTTCATGTATCTAGGGCCTAAATTATTCAGGGATTTAAATGTCAGTAGGCCGATCTTGAATAGGACCCTCCATTCTATAGGTAGCCAGTGAAGGGAGTGCAGGACTGGCGTTATGTGGCAGTGACGGGGTTGGTTGGTTAGCAGTCTGGCAGCAGTATTCTGTATCAGCTGTAGTCGGTACAAGACCTTTTTTGGAAGGCCACTCAGGACACTAGATTGTCTGGATCCAAGGGGCCTCAATAGAGAATATGACCTCACACCTCTGCTGTAATGTTCCACTTATTTGATGTCCTATCTGATGGACTTGATGCATTGCATCTTCGTGACCATCAATTTTATAGTGTATTTTGTTACTACTTTGCTGCATATCTGTTTCCTGGCATTTCAGATGTACAGCATCATCCATCATGATTTTATTGTATGCCGGTGTTGCCTCTTTTTCTTCACATCTCTGGCCTCTCTCTTGCTCTGCTGGGCCCTCCCCGCTGTGTCTCGCCCCTTGGCGTCGGGTTGCCATGGCAGCGCGGCCGGGGTGGAGTGTGTGGGGAGCGGCTGGTCGCTTTGGCGTAATGCGCATGCGCCGATATTTGACGCGTGTGCGTTTGCCTTGCGTCCCGGCCGCCTCCCCGTACGCGTCCGGCCACTCCCCTGGCTGCTCGCGTCACTCCATCTCTGGTCGCGTGCCAATGAGGAGACTCGGCTCGCCTTTGATGGGTGGAGTCGGCCGCTGATGGCGTTCAGTGCGCTTGGTGGTGGGACGTGACGGCGGGAGGCCCTGTACAGAGTGTGGGTGAGTGCTCCATGTCCCTATTGGCCCCCTTGCTGACTTTGAATGTTCCCCATCAGGTCCGCACGTAAGATTAGGACTTGTGATTGGTCTGTATATTCAGACCTGTGATTGGATGATATGCGGGTGGTTATATATAAATGCTGCATACTATGTATACTTGTCAGTCTGTCATCCGCTTGATAAAGGGGGATCCCCCCGAAACGTCGCACCCTGTGTGACAGCCTGTAACTTTGATACTACAATAAAAGAGCATGAATACTTAGATGGTGCCGGCTTCATCTTCTACTGCAATTACAATTACAGATGAAATCAATTACAATTTTTCCCAAAATTTCACATCACGATTTTGCATCATAATTGCAAATTTCTAATGCCAAAATACGTCTGTGTGAAATTTGTGCTCATCACTAACCCAAAGTTCTAGATTTACTTCAGTGGTGCCAGAGGTCAGAAACTCCACTGAAACAGCAGTGATGTGTCTGAGAGTATGCAACATCCTGAAAACACTACCCCATTCCCAGCCTGAAACAGAGGCAGGGCATTCTGTTGGCTGCACACACAGTGCTTCCTGCTGGATGGCATCATTTGACCAGGGCCAGTTTAAGGGGCCTTAAAGCAAACTTGAGCTGGGGGCCACCGTATCTCCCTGAATGTCTCCCCTGACCTCTGCAGGAGACATGCACTGCTTGACCTCACCAAGGTGTCTATCCCACTGCTGTAAACCTGCACCGAGTCATAGAGGGCAGGGGCAAACCCAGGATTTTCAATGGGGAATTCCTGAAAGGTCTCCCTCAGCTAGTGGTGCTCAGCAGAGCTCGAATATTCGAGTAGCTCGAATATTCGAGCTCTTTTTCAGCTATTCGAGCTCGGTATTCGAGCTCCGAATAGCTGTAGCTATTCGAATGGGCTATTCGAGAACACTCGAATAGCCCATTCACTATTCGAGCTATTCGAGCAAACCGGCGCTATTCGAGCTCGGTACCGAGCTCGAATAGCGTCATAGCCCAGATTGATGTGCTTAGAGCCAATCAGAGGGCTCCCAGGCCCTCTGACGGCAGCCAATCACAGAGGGGGACCCTGGCCAGCCCCTACCCTATAAATAGCGGCCGCCATGTTCGGGTTTTCCATGCTTGCCTGAGACTTGTACAGAGAGAGATCTGCTCCTTTGTGCTTTGGCTTAGCAAGTGCTCTATTGTGTTCATTTACCTAGCGTTTTTGCTCACCTACACCTGCCATATACACCTGTATTGTTGTTATTTAGATAGACATTGTATTTTAGTTAGTAGCTTGTGTGTTACATTAGAGACAGGCAGCTGCTGCAAGCTTACAGGTTTAGGCCTCAGGGGGGCCTTGCCTCTGTGGGCAGCTGTCCTCTGTTTATTTCTCTCATCATCTATACCAGTATTTCTGCTGTCCTTTACTAATAGTATTGTAGTTATACTGTACTAGGAGTAGGACACTCACTGACTGTCACTGTTTATAGGCTACTAGCTAGCTCCTGCGTGTGTGCACTCACTCACTGTCTGTGTGTACACACACTCTATTTCCTTCTGATTACTGATTGATTATTGTTAGTTGTACTTACTTACTACTTACTCTTACTGTACCCGTAGGGACACTCACTGTCACTGTTCATATAGGCTACTAGCTCCTGCGTGTGCGCACTCACTGTCTGAGTGTACACACACAACACACACTCTATTTCCTTCTGATCGCTGATTGATTATTGTAATTAGTTAGTTCTACTTACTGTTACTACTTACTCTTACTGTACTAGGAGTCTAGGACACTCAGTCACTGTGTTCATAGGCTACTAGCTCCTGCGTGCGTGCACTCACTGTCTGAGTGTACACACACCCACACTCCATTTCCTTCTGATCGCTGATTGATTATTGTTATTAGTTAGTTCTACTTACTGTTACTACTTACTTACTCTTACTGTACTAGGAGTCTAGGACACTCAGTCACTGTGTCCATAGGCTACTAGCTCCTGCGTGCGTGCACTCACTGTCTGAGTGTACACACACCACCCACACTCCATTTCCTTCTGATCGCTGATTGATTATTGTTATTAGTTAGTTCTACTACTTACTGTTACTACTTACTGTACTAGGAGTCTAGGACACTCAGTCACTGTGTCCATAGGCTACTAGCTCCTGCGTGCGTGCACTCACTGTCTGAGTGTACACACACCACCCACACTCCATTTCCTTCTGATCGCTGATTGATTATTGTTATTAGTTAGTTCTACTACTTACTGTTACTACTTACTTACTCTTACTGTACTAGGAGTCTAGGACACCCAGTCACTGTGTCCATAGGCTACTAGCTCCTGCGTGCGTGCACTCACTGTCTGAGTGTACACACACCACCCACACTCCATTTCCTTCTGATCGCTGATTGATTATTGTTATTAGTTAGTTCTACTTACTGTTACTACTTACTTACTCTTACTGTACTAGGAGTCTAGGACACTCAGTCACTGTGTCCATAGGCTACTAGCTCCTGCGTGCGTGCACTCACTGTCTGAGTGTACACACACCACCCACACTCCATTTCCTTCTGATCGCTGATTGATTATTGTTATTAGTTAGTTCTACTACTTACTGTTACTACTTACTGTACTAGGAGTCTAGGACACTCAGTCACTGTGTCCATAGGCTACTAGCTCCTGCGTGCGTGCACTCACTGTCTGAGTGTACACACACCACCCACACTCCATTTCCTTCTGATCGCTGATTGATTATTGTTATTAGTTAGTTCTACTACTTACTGTTACTACTTACTTACTCTTACTGTACTAGGAGTCTAGGACACCCAGTCACTGTGTCCATAGGCTACTAGCTCCTGCGTGCGTGCACTCACTGTCTGAGTGTACACACACCACCCACACTCCATTTCCTTCTGATCGCTGATTGATTATTGTTATTAGTTAGTTCTACTTACTGTTACTACTTACTTACTCTTACTGTACTAGGAGTCTAGGACACTCAGTCACTGTGTCCATAGGCTACTAGCTCCTGCGTGCGTGCACTCACTGTCTGAGTGTACACACACACCACCCACACTCCATTTCCTTCTGATCGCTGATTGATTATTGTTATTAGTTAGTTCTACTTACTGTTACTACTTACTTACTCTTACCGTACTAGGAGTCTAGGACACTCAGTCACTGTGTCCATAGGCTACTAGCTCCTGCGTGCGTGCACTCACTGTCTGAGTGTACACACACTAAATTTACTTGTGATTACTACTACTGATTATTGTAACTGCTAGTTGTACTTCCTGACTGTTAATACTTACTTACTGTACTAGGGGACACTCACTCAGTCACCTCACCAACCAACCCACTCCATTAAAGTACCCCACTTTTCACCCGCCCTTTTACAAAACTTTTGTCTATACGCCCAAAACATTGAAGATGTCTGGAAGTGGCAGCCAGCGCGGTTTGGGCAAGGGGAAGGGCAGCAAGGGAATCAGGAAGAGAGGGAGCAGCATTGTGGCAAGCCGCGGCCGCGGGCGCGCCACCATGCACAGTTCCGCAGCAGCAGCAGCAGCGTCAGTGGCTAACATTCCTCCCATAGCCACTGGCCGTGGACGCCTTGGGCGCCGCCCAGGAGGAGCATCTGCAACTCACGCTGCAGAGACACAGCAGCAGCAGCGTGTAGCACCTGCTCCCATTTTCCTCCAGCCGGGTCGGAAACGTCCCATTGAGGAAAAGGATGCAGACACTGTGGTGCAACTCATGACGGAGGATGAGCAGCCCGCCATCAGCTCTGCATCCGAGGCCTCCACCCTCACCACCACCACCCCTGTTCGCAGCAGCCGCCCAGCAGGGCCTGGGGAGGAGGCCAGTTCACCGTCAGTCGCCGACCTGTCACTCAGCACTCTTTTGACCCCAGGCATGATGAGTCAATTGAATGCTGTTGTTGGCGATTTGGAGGAGGAGATGCTGATGGGCACTTTGGGGGAGGAGGGATTGGACAGCAAGACTGTGGCGACAGTCAAGCGTCCCATCCATGCATCAGCAGAGGAGTTTGGGGGGTCATCATCAGAGCAGGACATGTTTCAGGAGGGGCATGATGATGATGACCCGGTGACAGACAGAGACTGGGTGCCAACACATCCAGAGGATGTCGTCCTCAGCAGCTCTGAGGAGGAGGAGGAGGATGCGGTTGTGGGCCTTGCAAGGAGGCGCATCATTGCAAGCATTGGCAGCGTCCCACAGCCTGCTGGTGTCTCAGGCTCAGCAGCAGCAGCAGCAGCATCAGCCAGTACCACCACCAGCCGCACCCAAGACCCCCCCCCCCCCCAACCACCACAGGGAAACAGGCAGCAGCGCTTCCATGCCGTAGGGGGATGTTTTTGTCACCAATCTGGCGGTTTTTCACCATGCCCACAGTGTACAGCAAGTACGCCACTTGCAACCACTGTCAGCGGAAGTTGAGCAGAGGTGCAGACCCCTTGAAGTTCAGCACCAGCTCGCTGATCAACCACCTTTCTGCGAAACACTTCCACCAGCATGAGGAGTTCCAGAGGCTGAAGGCATCTGGTGCTGGCAGTGGCACCAATCCCATCACTGCACAGCCTTCAGCAGCAGCAGCAGCAACAGCAGCCACCCGCCCTCCTGCTCCTCCAGCAGCACCAGCAGGAGTGCGGAAACGCCCTGCTCCTCCCCCCTCTGCAACTCCTGCCGCCGACACTGAGGCCTGTTCTGGCAGCCAGTCCTCAGTGGCCTCCTCTGCTCCGTCTGCTGATTCCCGTGCCAGCAAAAAGGCACGCCAGAGCCTTTTGAGCGAGTCCTTCCAGGGGGTGGTTAGGGCTCTGCCTCCCAGCAGCCGTCGCGTGCGGCAGCTGAACGGCTTGCTGGCACGGGCCATGTGCTCCCAACTCCTGCCGTACACGCTCGTGCAGGAGGGGAGCGACATGCGGGCGCTGCTTGCTTGTGCAGCCCCAGACTGGCAGCTCCCCAGCAGACACTTCTTCGCCCGCAAGGCCATTCCTGCACTGCACCGCTTTGTGATGGCCAATGTGGAGCGAGGGCTGGAGCACGCGGTTGGTGAAAGGGTCCACGTCACCATGGACTCCTGGAGCAGCCGCTTCGGGACAGGCCGCTACCTGTCCTTCACTGTCCACTGGGTCAGCTTGGTGGAAGGGGGTGAGGATGGGAGAGCAGCAGCGGGCACAGCAGCAGCAGCAACACAGTGGGTGGTGCCACCCCGCAGGGTCAGGGGAACTGCAGCGGGTTCCTCCGATCCTCTGCCATCCTCCGCCACACCTGGCCAAACCCCCCGCCTCAGCAGCAGTGTGAAGGCCCGCCACTGCCAAGCGCTGCTGCACTTGGTCAGCCTTGGCAAGACCAAGCTGACGGCAGCCCACGTGTTGGCCAAACTCCAGGAGCAGGAGCGGATTTGGCTGACCCCCAGAGGCCTCAGAGTCGGAGAGGTGGTGTCCGACAATGGGGCCAATCTGGTTGCTGCCATAGACAGGGGAAACCTGACCCACATCCCCTGTCTTGCCCACGTGCTGAACCTGGTGGTGCAGAAGTTCCTGCGCACCTACCAGGGGATGGACGAGCTGCTGGAAACGGCAAGGAACGTTGTGCGTCACTTCCGGCGCTCGGCTGCAGCCTGTGCGAGCCTGGAAGACGTGCAAAAGGAGCTGGATCTGCCACGCCATCGGCTGATCATTGACGTTCCGACTCGCTGGAACTCCACCCTGGCGATGTTGGAGCGTCTGGTTGAACAGAAGCACGCTGTCAACCACTACCTTGCCCTGGCCACTGTTTCCGCAGCTCAGAGAAGGGACAAGACCAGCAACATCCCGTCCATCGTCCCCGATGATGACTGGAGGCACATGCAGCAGGTGTGCTTAGTGCTGGCTCCCTTCCTGCAGGCCACAAACATGGTGAGCAGGGACCATGCTATGGTCTGCGAGTGGGTGCCCCTGGTTTCTCTGCTGAACAGGGCACTCGATGCTTTGCTGGCACAGGGAGCGGCAGCCTTGGACCAGCAGGAGCGGCAAGCAGCTGCACAGTCCACCTCTGAGGGGGAGGAGGAGGAGGACTTGGTGGAGGTCCCTGACCTGGCTGCTGATGAGGGGGATCAGCGCAGTGCAGCTGAGTTGGTGCGGGGGTGGAGAGAGGATGAGGCAGCAGAGGAGGAGGATGAGGAGGACAGCACTGACGTCGATGTGCCAGCAGACGTGGCCCGCCTCTTCCCAATGGCAGCGCACATGCTGACGTGCCTGCGCAGGGACCCCAGGGTGATCCAGATGAAGCAGAGGGAGGACATCTGGATCAGCATGATGTTGGACCCACGCCTCAAGGGGAAGTTGAGCCAGTTCCTGCCGCCTGCAGGAGGAGACCCAGCGCAACAAATAAGGAGCTTGCAGCAGGCCCTTGTTGAGCGCTTGGAGGAAGCCTTCCCCCAGCCTTCCACCCCCACTGTCCAGCAGCCAGCACAGAGGCAGCAGCAGGTGCCTGCATCCAGCAGCAGCAAGCGCCCCACAGACCTGCTGTCTCTCAGCCACGAGCTCTACAGGACTGTAGAGGCTCCGGCAGCAGTGACTAGAGAGGAGATGCATGCAGCAGCATCCTCCTCCGGTCACAGCCAGCGCCTGACCCGCATGGTGGCTGACTACATGGGGTCCTACAGCGGGCTTGACAGCGATGCCCCTGTTGATCCCATGGAGTATTGGGTCAAGCGCATGGAGATCTGGAGCGAGCTGGCGCAGTACGCCCTGGAAGTGCTGTCCTGCCCCCCTTCCAGCGTGCTGTCCGAGCGCTGCTTCAGTGCAGCTGGTGGCGTGGTCACCGAGAAACGCTCACGTCTGTCTCACAAGTCTGTGGACAGACTGACGTTTCTCAAGATGAACCAGGCGTGGGTGGAAGGCGAGTTCCTGGCCCCTGTTGTCGGCGAGAGGGGGACATGAACTGGCTGCCGGAACTTAGTACCATCGTTAATGTGCCTTACCACCCTTTACCACCTCCTGGCTCCTGCTCACTAAGCCAGCCTGGTTCACTTTGACTATTACGTCGCCTGCAGCCACACATTTCACACCTACAGTGGGCTGCTGCTGTGTACTGCCCTTCTGCTGTCTGTCTGTGTTTCCCACTGCCAGGGTACACAGAATTACCTTCTGCTGCCACTCTGCCACCAGCTATTACGTCAAAACAATAGCTATATTGGTTGTAAAACCAAAACCAAAAAAAACCAATAAAAAAAAAAAAAGGTTTAATTTTTCTGAGGTGCCCGGGTTGAAAACTGTGTTGTCCCAGTTGTGTATTGGACACAATGTGGGCTGCACGACCGCTGTCTGGGACCTCCTGTTGTGTTTATTTACAGCCCTGGTATCACCGCTAGGTACCAGGGCTATTATGTCACGCTGCCTACCTGCTGCCACACTCACACTGCTCCTCCATTCCTCCTGCTGCTGCTGTCTGTCTGTGTTTCCCACTGCCAGGGTACACAGAATTACCGTCTGCTGCCACTCTGCCACCAGCTATTACGTCACAACAATAGCTGCTCACACTGCTCCTCCATTCCTCCTGCTGCTGCTGTCTGTCTGTGTTTCCCACTGCCAGGGTACACAGAATTACCTTCTGCTGCCACTCTGCCACCAGCTATTACGTCAAAACAATAGCTATATTGGTTGTAAAACCAAAACCAAAAAAAACCAATAAAAAAAAAAAAAGGTTTAATTTTTCTGAGGTGCCCGGGTTGAAAACTGTGTTGTCCCAGTTGTGTATTGGACACAATGTGGGCTGCACGACCGCTGTCTGGGACCTCCTGTTGTGTTTATTTACAGCCCTGGTATCACCGCTAGGTACCAGGGCTATTATGTCACGCTGCCTACCTGCTGCCACACTCACACTGCTCCTCCATTCCTCCTGCTGCTGCTGTCTGTCTGTGTTTCCCACTGCCAGGGTACACAGAATTACCGTCTGCTGCCACTCTGCCACCAGCTATTACGTCACAACAATAGCTGCTCACACTGCTCCTCCATTCCTCCTGCTGCTGCTGTCTGTCTGTGTTTCCCACTGCCAGGGTACACAGAATTACCTTCTGCTGCCACTCTGCCACCAGCTATTACGTCAAAACAATAGCTATATTGGTTGTAAAACCAAAACCAAAAAAAACCAATAAAAAAAAAAAAAGGTTTAATTTTTCTGAGGTGCCCGGGTTGAAAACTGTGTTGTCCCAGTTGTGTATTGGACACAATGTGGGCTGCACGACCGCTGTCTGGGACCTCCTGTTGTGTTTATTTACAGCCCTGGTATCACCGCTAGGTACCAGGGCTATTATGTCACGCTGCCTACCTGCTGCCACACTCACACTGCTCCTCCATTCCTCCTGCTGCTGCTGTCTGTCTGTGTTTCCCACTGCCAGGGTACACAGAATTACCGTCTGCTGCCACTCTGCCACCAGCTATTACGTCACAACAATAGCTGCTCACACTGCTCCTCCATTCCTCCTGCTGCTGCTGTCTGTCTGTGTTTCCCACTGCCAGGGTACACAGAATTACCTTCTGCTGCCACTCTGCCACCAGCTATTACGTCAAAACAATAGCTATATTGGTTGTAAAACCAAAACCAAAAAAAACCAATAAAAAAAAAAAAAGGTTTAATTTTTCTGAGGTGCCCGGGTTGAAAACTGTGTTGTCCCAGTTGTGTATTGGACACAATGTGGGCTGCACGACCGCTGTCTGGGACCTCCTGTTGTGTTTATTTACAGCCCTGGTATCACCGCTAGGTACCAGGGCTATTATGTCACGGCGAGCTGCCTGCCTCATTGACTGCCTGCTGCCACACACTCATCCTCCTCCTCCTGCTGCTGAATTTACCTCCTGCTGTCTTTGTGTTTCCACTGCCAGGGAGCACATACAATGGCGCTTCCAACATGCGTGCGCCCACCAGCTATTTGTTACGCTCAAAAATAGCTGCATTTCTTTAAAAAAAAATTTGAAAAGAGAAATACGTGAAGAAGAAGAAGAAGACGATATTGAAAAAGAAGGAGAAGGAGAAGATGAAGAAGAAGATGAAGAAGAAGATGAAGAAGAAGAAGATGAAGATGAAGAAGATGAAGATGAAGAAGAAGAAGAAGATGAAGAAGAAGAAGATGAAGAAGAAGATGAAGAAGATGAAGATGAAGAAGAAGAAGAAGATGATGAAGAAGATGAAGAAGAAGAAGAAGAAGATGAAGAAGAAGAAGATGAAGAAGAAGAAGATGAAGAAGAAGATGAAGAAGATGAAGAAGAAGATGAAGAAGATGAAGATGAAGAAGAAGAAGAAGATGATGAAGAAGATGAAGAAGAAGAAGAAGAAGATGAAGAAGATGAAGAAGAAGAAGAAGAAGATGAAGAAGAAGAAGAAGAAGAAGATGAAGAAGATGAAGAAGATGAAGAAGAAGATGAAGATGAAGAAGATGAAGATGAAGAAGATGAAGATGAAGAAGATGAAGAAGATGAAGAAGAAGAAGAAGATGAAGAAGAAGAAGAAGAAGATGAAGAAGAAGATGAAGAAGATGAAGATGAAGAAGAAGAAGAAGATGATGAAGAAGAAGAAGAAGAAGAAGAAGAAGAAGATCTAGAAGAAGATTAAGAAAGATAAAGAAGAAGAAGAACAAGTATATACAGTAACACTACACTACTGAACCAAATTAAGGACACAACTTCTCTTTCCACATTTTTTTTTAAAGGAACATCCCCACATAATCACTTGCTGTTGTTACTTGGAAAAAAAGATGTTTCTTGCATCATTCACCCTCAAAACAAGTGTTGGAAGCTATTTTGGGCCAATTCGAATAGTCAGCTCGAATAGTGAGCTCGAATACCGACTCGAATAGTGAGCTCGAAGTCCGAGGTCGAATCGAATAGTAAAAAATATTCGACTCGAATATTCGACTGACCTCGAATAATTTACTATTCGAATTCGACCAAATTCGAATTTTTAAAAGGGGTATTTGAGCACCACTGCCCTCAGCCCCGCACAATACAGTATAATAATATGGTAGGACATCATGCTGGGTACACACAATGCAATTTCCTGTCCGACTGACAGATCTGACAATTATTTCCTAAATGACTGATCTGCTCCCAATCTACAACGGGATTGATCAGGAGCAGTTTGAATACAGATAATAATGAGAACAGCCGACATTGCTAATGAAGGGGAAAGTGAAGCATTCACACATCAGAGGTACAGGGCTGTGCTCATACCCGACTCTGTTAAGTTCCACAGAGCTGCTCCATGCTCTGTACACATGCTGCTGCTCCATGCTCTGTAAACACACTGCTCCATGCTCTGTACACATGCTGCTTCTCCATGCTCTGTACACATGCTGCTGCTCCATGCTCTGTAAACACGCTGCTCCATGCTCTGTACACACGCTGCTGCTCCATGCTCTGTACACACACTGCTGCTCCATGCTCTGTACACACACTGCTGCTCCATGCTCTGTACACACACTGCTGCTCCATGCTCTGTACACACACTGCAGCTCCATGCTCTGTACACACACTGCTGCTCCATGCTCTGTACATGTGCTGCTGCTCCATGCTCTGTACACACACTGCTGCTCCATGTTTATACACACGCTGCTGCTCCATGCTCTGTACACACGCTGCTGCTGCATGCTCTGTACACACGCTGCTGCTCCATGCTCTGTACACATGCTGCTGCTGCTCAATCCAAAGTCAACTGTAGCAGAGAAAGAAAGGGGCAGTGCTGTGAGCTACAGGATACCTGCAGATATTCTGGTGTCTCAACTTGTGCCCGTCCCCAGACACTGCACTGGCCTGGTCTGAGGGGGGATTCTGGGCAGCTGTAATCTCCCCCTGCGTTTGCCTATGGAGGGACAGGCAGGCAGCGTGACTGGAGATAGCATAGACAGAGCAGCGCCAGAAAAGGTGAGTAATTAATATGCAGCTAAATCTGCAGGGGCCCCGCGAACAGTGAAGGAGACAACTTGGCAGGGTCCAGCAGCATGGGGGGACATTGGGCAATTGCCCCCATTGCCTGAATGGCAGTACCGACCCTTTATTTGAATGTAGAGCAGAGGAACTTTGACAATGTGACCAGAAGAGTATTTAAAGGGAACCTGAAGTGAGAGAAATACCAAGGCTATCATCTTTATTTCCTTATAAACAATGCCAGAGTCCTGGTTGTCAAGCTGTGCTTTTGGCTTCAGTGGTTTTTGAGTCACACACCTGCAACAAGCATGCAGCCAGTGGAGTCAGACCGGAATAAAAGCATCTGATATGCATGCATCTGCGCCAGTGACTTAAAGTAAAAGAGGAAGAGCATCATCACAGAATATACCAGATATAACACGCAACATGTTGTGCCTTTTTCCCTCTATTTGGTTGTGATTCTGCTTTTGAAGGATGTGCGACGCAACCAGGGCCGGGCCGAGGCATAGGCTGGAGAGGCTCCAGCCTCAGGGCGCAGTGTAGGAGGGGGCGCACAATTCATTCAGCTGTCATTCCTAATTGTGTATGAAGCAGAAAGAAATAACAAAAGGGGATACATAGCAGTGACTGCAAGCCAGATAACTAGATATTAAGGTGTTGGGGAGGTTGTGGGCCCTGTGGCCCTCTTAGTCTAATAGCAATCAGTGTGTGACAGCTGGGGTGGGAGGGATGGAGGGGCGCACTTTGGTGTCTCAGCCTTGGGTGCTGGAGGACCTTGTCCCTGCTCTGGACGCAACACCCCACAGTGAAAGTAGCCTTAACCACTTGAGAACCACAGTGCTAAACCCCCCTAAAGACCAGGCCTTTTTATTGTTAATTGGCCACTGCAGCTTTAAGGCCAAGCTGCAGGGCAGCACAAAACAGCACACAAGTGATCCCCCCCCCCCTTTTTCTCCCCACCAACAGAACTCTCTGCTGGTGGGGTCTGATCCCCTCCAAGTTGTTTATTTATTTATTTTTTTATATAAATATTTATTTTTAACTTTTTACTTGGGCTCCTCTGCTCCCTCCCTCCCCCCCCCCACCAGCCAATCAGGGGGATCAGCTGTCATAGGCTTCAGCCTATGACAGCCGATCACTCTCCAGTCTCAGGAGGGGACAGCCGTGTCACACGGCTGTCCCCAGTAGAGCGCTGCTGCCGATCGCAGCGCTGTACATGTAAATAGACGGCGATCACGCTGTCTAACAGTCTCCCGAGCGACGATTGCCGCTCGGAGAGACTGAAGAGGGGACGGAGCTCCGCCCCCCGAGCAGGAGATGCGCGTGCAGCCTGCGCGCGATCTCCTGCAAAATGCAGCCCCAGGATTGACGCCCATTGGCATTAGGCGGTCCTGAGGCTGCCGCCGCGACCACGCCCGTTGGCGTGGGGCAGTCTTTAAGTAGTTAAGGATACCAGAGCTGAATAAAGATGTAGAAATGGGGGAGCAGGCATATACTGTCAGCTGTCCTGATGCCCACAACTCCCCCGTTCTCTTCTCTGCCCCCTATCTTACCTAAAAGTCCCCCAAGATCCTCTTCCAGTCAGACTTTACTGCACAGACGCTGGCCAGGCTACGTGTGTCCTACAGTGCGCACCCGTGGCTGAGTGCGTACTGATATAATTGTGAGCAGTGGGCTTAAGGACAGGTGACTGTATGCCTGCTGCTCCCGTTTCTCCATCTTTATTTGGTTCTGGTACCCTTTAAACTTTGTAAACTTATTTAACAAAGCTGAAAGTCTTCCTTTTTAAAATGTTACACGGAGATCTCTTTAAAGATAAATAAATCCGCATCTGCAGTAGGCTTACAGTAACTAGCATAGCGGGCATAGGCAATCACCTGCATGCAATCATCAGGGGAACTCCAGCGCTGCGTGGAGGAATGGGACAAATGATTATTGTGTGGGCAAATTTGAAAATGAGTGGGGATGGCACATTAATAATAATATACCGTCGGGAGAGAAAAAATGAGGGAGTATCATTACTCTCCAGAAGTTTTGCCGTGTCAGTCGTCAGTATAGGATTCCCCTGTAATCTATTTATTTGTTTTAGCGCTATGCTGTTTTGTTTATTGTGAGCCAATTTGATTCCATAAATTGAAGGTAGGAGTTTACAATGGCTCACATTGATTTTGGCTTTTATTGCAGCTCTGGGTGGGTGGAAAATCAATTGTCTACACCCACTATTGAATACGATTTTGTTAAATTGAAGTAAAAGATAGCTGTTTAGCTGGGATGTCTTGCTTCCCAAGAGTCATTACATCCTGGCCAAACTAATGTCAACAGAAACTTCAGCGTTTCCCAGATAAAATTCTACAGCAAGAATAACAGCACAAAAAGTAGACTGCTTCTTCTGCAGTTATATACACTGCTCAAAAAATAAATGGAACACAAAACTAAGACATCCTAGGTATCAATGAATTAAATACTCTTATTAAATATTCCATGCTTTACATCGTTGAATGTGCTGACAAACAAAATCACACAAAGAGTATCAAAGGGAATCAAATCTATCAACCCATGGAGGGTTGGATTTGGAGTCACACTCAAAATTAAAGTGGAAGAAAACAATTTAGGCTGCTTCAACTTTGATGTAATGTCCTTAAAACAAGACAAAAAGAGGCTAAGTAGTGTGTTTGGTCTCCACATGCCTGTATGACCTCCCTCCAGTTACTAGGCATACTCCCAGGGTTGGATTTACCATAAGGCACTGTAGGCATTTGCCTACAGGCGCCTGGTGATAGAAAGGCAGCTCCCTCTGCTCCTCAAGTGCCTTCCTCCCTCCTTCCCTATGCATTTTAATATTGAGGGTACTTCTGGCTACCTAATAGTAAGGGACACCTGTAGCTACCTATGAGGGGCAAGGGAAGTAAGAGAGAAGTGACAGCTGGGCAAGCCAGCACACTTGCGGTGCGGTTTGGTGGGGGTTTGCAGGCTCATGCATGGCAAAGTCTAGGGTGCCAAGACATTTGTGCCTACAGGCTCCTGTGATGTAAATCCGGGACTGCATTACCCATGATGAGGTTGCAGATGGTCTCCTGAGGGATCTCCTCCCATACCTGGACTAAAGCATCCACCAACTCCTGGACAGTCTGTGGTGCAATGTGGCGTAGGTGGATGGAGCAAGACATGATGTCCCAGATATGCTCAATTGGATTCAGGTCTGGGGAACGGACGGGCTAGTCTATAGCATCAATGCCTTCATCTTGCAGGAACTGCTGACACACTCCAGCCACATGAGGTTTAGCAGTGTCTTGCATTACAAGGAACCTTCATGGAAGAACTGCCCCTGTACAGGGGTATATTCACTAATCTTTACAGTGCAATGACAACGCAAGTAAAGAATAGCAGGAGTTACACCAATTGCATAGCGCACATTACACAAGTTATTCACACTAAGTATGCAGTGTTTGTACATCCTGCATTTAGTGGCTGACTTGGTCAATGTTATACTGGCCAAAGCAACCAGTAATGAACATTTTGCAAGCAACATATATGTTGTATGTATACGAGTTGTGCTATATTGCCCTGGCTGTGCATTGTAAAGTTAATTGAATACAGTGATGCTCAAATACCCCTTTTCAAAATTCGAGTTAGGTCGAATTCGAATAGTAAATTATTCGAGATCAGTCGAATATTCGAGTCGAATAATTTTTACTATTCGATTCGACCTCGGAATTCGAGCTCACTATTCGAGTCGGTATTCGAGCTCATTATTTGAGCTGACTATTCGAAATGGCCTTAAATAGCTTCCAACACTTGTTTTGAGGGTGAATGATGCAAGAAACCTCTTTTTTTCCAAGTAACAACAGCAAGTGATTATGTGGGGATGTTCCTTTAAAAAAAAAAAGTTGAAAAGAGAAGTTGTGTCCAGAAATTTGTTCAGTACTGTATATACTTCTTCTTCTTCTTCTTTATCTTCTATATCTTCTTCTTCTTCTATATCTTCTTCTTCTATATCTTCTTCTTCTATATCTTCTTCTATATCTTCTTCTTCTTTTATATTGTCTTCTTCTTCTTCTTCTTCTTCATCTTCTTCATCATCATCTTCTTCTTCTTCATCTTCTTTTTCTTCATCTTCTTCTTCATCTTCTTCTTCATCTTCTTCATCTTCTTCTTCATCTTCTTCATCTTCTTCTTCTTCATCTTCTTCATCTTCATCTTCTTCATCTTCTTCATCTTCTTCATCTTCTTCTTCTTCTTCTTCTTCATCTTCTTCATCTTCTTCATCTTCTTCTTCATCTTCTTCATCTTCTTCATCTTCTTCATCTTCTTCTTCATCTTCTTCATCTTCTTCATCTTCTTCATCTTCATCTTCTTCTTCTTCATCTTCTTCTTCTTCTTCATCATCTTCTTCTTCTTCATCTTCTTCATCTTCTTCATCTTCTTCTTCATCTTCTTCATCTTCTTCTTCATCTTCTTCATCTTCTTCATCTTCTTCTTCATCTTCTTCATCTTCTTCATCTTCATCTTCTTCTTCTTCTTCATCATCTTCTTCTTCTTCATCTTCTTCATCTTCTTCATCTTCTTCTTCATCTTCTTCTTCATCTTCTTCATCTTCTTCATCTTCTTCTTCATCTTCTTCATCTTCTTCATCTTCATCTTCTTCTTCTTCATCTTCTTCTTCTTCTTCATCATCTTCTTCTTCTTCATCTTCTTCATCTTCATCTTCTTCATCTTCTTCATCTTCTTCTTCTTCATCATCTTCATCTTCTTCTTCTTCATCTTCTTCTTCTTCATCTTCTTCTTCTTCATCTTCTTCATCTTCTTCATCTTCATCTTCTTCATCTTCTTCATCTTCTTCTTCTTCATCTTCTTCTTCTTCTCCTTCTCCTTCTTCTTCTTCTTCTTCTTCATCTTCTTCTTCTTCATCTTCTTCTTCTTCATCTTCTTCATCTTCTTCTATATCGTCTTCTTCTTCACTTATTTCTCTTTTCAAATTTTTTTTTTAAAGAAATGCAGCTATTTTTGAGCGTAACAAATAGCTGGTGGCGCACGCATGTTGGAAGCGCCATTGTATGTGCTCCCTGGCAGTGGAAACACACAGACAGCAGGAGGTAAATTCAGCAGCAGGAGGAGGAGGATGAGTGTGTGGCAGCAGGCAGTCAATGAGGCAGGCAGTGTGACATAATAGCCCTGGTACCTAGCGGTGATACCAGGCCGTAAATGAACACAACAGGAGGTCCCAGACAGCGGTCGTGCAGCCCACATCGTGTCCAATACACAACTGGGACAACACAGTTGTCAACCCGGGCACCTCAGAAAAATTAAACCTTTTTTTTTTTTTATGGTTTTGTAGTTTTAGTTTTACAACCAATTACACAGATATAGCTATTTTTTGACGTAATAGCTGGTGGCAGAGTGGCAGCAGAAGGTAAATCTGTGTACCCTGGCGTTGGGAAACACAGACAGACAGACAGCAGCAGCAGCAGGAGGAATGGAGGAGTAATGTGAGCAGCTATTGTTTGACGTAATAGCTGGTGGCAGAGTGGCAGCAGAAGCTAATTCTGTGTACCCTGGCAGTGGGAAACACAGACAGACAGCAGCATCAGCAGGAGGAATGGAGGAGTAGTGTGAGTGTGGCAGCAGGCAGGCAGCGTGACATAATAGCCCTGGTACCTAGCGGTGATACCAGGGCTGTAAATAAACACAGCAGGCAGGAGGTCCCAGACAGCGGTCGTGCAGCCCACATTGTGTCCAATACACAACTGGGACAACACAGTTTTCAACCCGGGCACCTCAGAAAAATTAAACCTTTTTTTTTTTTATGGTTTTGTAGTTTTGGTTTTACAACCAATTACACAGATATAGCTATTTTTTGACGTAATAGCTGGTGGCAGAGTGGCAGCAGAAGGTAAATCTGTGTACCCTGGCGTTGGGAAACACAGACAGACAGACAGCAGCAGCAGCAGGAGGAATGGAGGAGTAATGTGAGCAGCTATTGTTTGACGTAATAGCTGGTGGCAGAGTGGCAGCAGAAGCTAATTCTGTGTACCCTGGCAGTGGGAAACACAGACAGACAGCAGCATCAGCAGGAGGAATGGAGGAGTAGTGTGAGTGTGGCAGCAGGCAGGCAGCGTGACATAATAGCCCTGGTACCTAGCGGTGATACCAGGGCTGTAAATAAACACAGCAGGCAGGAGGTCCCAGATAGCGGTCGTGCAGCCCACATTGTGTCCAATACACAACTGGGACAACACAGTTTTCAACCCGGGCACCTCAGAAAAATTAAACCTTTTTTTTTTTTTTTTTATGGTTTTGTAGTTTTGGTTTTACAACCAATTACACAGATATAGCTATTTTTTGACGTAATAGCTGGTGGCAGAGTGGCAGCAGAAGGTAAATCTGTGTACCCTGGCGTTGGGAAACACAGACAGACAGACAGCAGCAGCAGCAGGAGGAATGGAGGAGTAATGTGAGCAGCTATTGTTTGACGTAATAGCTGGTGGCAGAGTGGCAGCAGAAGGTAAATCTGTGTACCCTGGCAGTGGGAAACACAGACAGACAGCAGAAGGGCAGTACACAGCAGCCCACTGTAGGTGTAAAATGTGTGGCTGCAGGCGACGTAATAGTCAAAGTGAACCAGGCTGGCTTAGTGAGCAGGAGCCAGGAGGTGGTAAAGGGTGGTAAGGCACATTAACGATGGTTCTTAGCCAGTTCATGTCCCCCTCTCGCCGACAACAGGGGCCAGGAACTCGCCTTCCACCCACGCGTGGTTCATCTTGAGAAACGTCAGTCTGTCCACAGACTTGTGAGACAGACGTGAGCGTTTCTCGGTGACCACACCACCAGCTGCACTGAAGCAGCGCTCGGACAGCACGCTGGAAGGGGGGCAGGACAGCACTTCCAGGGCGTACTGCGCCAGCTCGCTCCAGATCTCCAGGCGCTTGACCCAATACTCCATGGGATCAACAGGGGCATCGCTGTCAAGCCCGCTGTAGGACCCCATGTAGTCAGCCACCATGCGGGTCAGGCGCTGGCTGTGACCGGTGGAGGATGCTGCTGCATGCACCTCCTCTCTAGTCACTGCTGCCGGAGCCTCTACAGTCCTGTAGAGCTCGTGGCTGAGAGACAGCAGGTCTGTGGGGCGCTTGCTGCTGGATGCAGGCACCTGCTACTGCCTCTGTGCTGGCTGCTGGACAGTGGGGGTGGAAGGCTGGGGGAAGGCTTCCTCCAAGCGCTCAACAAGGGCCTGCTGCAAGCTCCTTATTTGTTGCGCTGGGTCTCCTCCTGCAGGCGGCAGGAACTGGCTCAACTTCCCCTTGAGGCGTTGGTCCAACATCATGCTGATCCAGATGTCCTCCCTCTGCTTCATCTGGATCACCCTGGGGTCTCTGCGCAGGCACGTCAGCATGTGCGCTGCCATTGGGAAGAGGCGGGCCACGTCTGCTGACACATCGACGGCAGTGCTGCTGTCCTCATCCTCCTCCTCTGCCTCATCAGCCTCATCCTCTCTCCACCCCCGCACCAACTCAGCTGCGCTGTGCTGCTCCCCCTCATCAGCAGCAAGGTCAGGGACCTCCACCAAGTCCTCCTCCTCCTTCCCCTCAGAGGTGGACTGTGCAGCTGCTTGCCGCTCCTGCTGGTCCAAGGCTGCCGCTCCCTGTTCCAGCAAAGCATCGAGGGCCCTGTTCAGCAGACAAACCAGGGGCACCCACTCGCAGACCATAGCATGGTCCCTGCTCACCATGTTAGTGGCCTGCAGAAAGGGAGCCAGCACTAAGCACACCTGCTGCATGTGCCTCCAGTCATCATCGGGGACGATGGACGGGATGTTGCTGGTCTTGTCCCTTCTCTGAGCGGCGGAAACAGTGGCCAGGGCAAGGTACTGGTTGACAGCGTGCTTCTGTTCAACCAGATGCTCCAACATCGCCAGGGTGGAGTTCCAGCGAGTCGGAACGTCAAGGATCAGCCGATGGCGTGGCAGATCCAGCTCCTTTTGCACGTCTTCCAGGCTCGCACAGGCTGCAGCCGAGCGCCGGAAGTGATGCACAACGTTCCTTGCCGTTTCCAGCAGTTCGCCCATCCCCTGGTAGGTGCGCAAGAACTTCTGCACTACCAGGTTCAGCACGTGGGCAAGACAGGGGATGTGGGTCAGGTTTCCCCTGTCTATTGCGGCAACCAGATTGGCCCCATTGTCGGCCACCACCTCTCCGACTCTGAGGCCTCTGGGGGTCAGCCAAATCCTCTCCTGCTCCTGGAGTTTGGCCAACACATGTGTTGCCGTCAGCTTGGTCTTCCCAAGGCTGACCAAGTGCAGCAGCGCTTGGCAGTGGCGGGCCTTCACGCTGCTGCTGAGGCGGGGGGTTTGGCCAGGTGTGCCGGAGGATGGCAGAGGATCGGAGGAACCTGCTGCAGTTCCCCTGACCCTGCGGGGTGGCACCACCCACTGTGTTGCTGCTGCTGCTGTGCCCGCTGCTGCTTTCCCATCCTCACCCCCTTCCACCAAGCTGACCCAGTGGACAGTGAAGGACAGGTAGCGGCCTGTCCCGAAGCGGCTGCTCCAGGAGTCCATGGTGACGTGGACCCTTTCACCAACCGCGTGCTCCAGCCCTCGCTCCACATTGGCCATCACAAAGCGGTGCAGTGCAGGAATGGCCTTGCGGGAGAAAAAGTGTCTGCTGGGGAGCTGCCAGTCTGGGGCTGCGCAAGCAAGCAGCGCACGAATGTCGCTCCCCTCCTGCACGAGCGTGTACGGCAGGAGTTGGGAGCACATGGCCCGTGCCAGCAAGCCGTTCAGCTGCCGCACGCGACGGCTGCTGGGAGGCAGAGCCCTAACCACCCCCTGGAAGGACTCGCTCAAAAGGCTCTGGCGTGGCCTTTTCCTGGCACGGGAATCAGCAGACACAGCGGAGGAGGCCACTGAGGACTGGCTGCCAGAACAGGCCTCAGTGTCGGCGGCAGAAGTTGCAGAGGGGGGAGGAGCAGTGCGTTTCCGCACTCCTGCTGGTGCTGCTGGAGGAGCAGGAGGGCGGGTGGCTGCTGTTGCTGCTGCTGCTGAAGGCTGTGCAGTGATGGGTGTGGTGCCACTGCCAGCACCAGATGCCTTCAGCCTCTGGAACTCCTCATGCTGGTCGAAATGTTTTGCAGCAAGGTGGTTGATGAGCGAGCTGGTGCTGAACTTTAAGGGGTCTGCACCTCTGCTCAACTTCCGCGGACAGTGGTTGCAAGTGGCGTACTTGCTGTACACAGTGGGCATGGTGAAATATCGCCAGATTGGTGACAGAAACATCCCCCTACGGCATGGAAGCGCTGCTGCCTGTCTCCCTGTGGTGGTTGGGGGGGGGGCTTGGGTGCGGCTGGTGGTGGTACTGGCAGATGCTGCTGCTGCTGCTGCTGAGCCTGAGACACCAGCAGGCTGTGGGACCTGCCTACTGCTGCTGCCAATGCTTGCAATGATGCGCCTCCTTGCAAGGCCCACAAGAGCATCCTCCTCCTCCTCCTCAGAGCTGCTGAGGACGATATCCCCTGGAGGTGGTGGCACCCAGTCTCTGTCTGTCACCGGGTCATCATCATCCTCCCCCTCCTGAAACATGTCCTGCTGGGATGAGGACCCCCCAAACTCCTCTCCTGATGCATGGATGGGCTGCTTGACTGTCGCCACAGTCTTGCTGTCCAATCCCTCATCCCCCAAAGTGCCCATCAGCATCTCCTCCTCAAAATCGCCAACAACAGCAGACAATTGACTCATGATGCCTGGGGTCAAAAGACTGCTGAATGACAGGTCGCCAACTGACGGTGAACTGGCCTCCTCCCCAGGCCCTGCTGGGCGGCTGCTGCGAACAGGGGTGGTGGTGAGGGTGGAGGCCTCGGATGCAGAGCTGATGGCGGGCTGTTCATCCTCCGTCATGAGTTGCACCACAGTGTCTGCATGCTTTTCCTCAATGGGACGTTTCCGACCCGGCTGGAGGAAAATCGGAGCAGGTGCTACACGCTGCTGCTGCTGTGTCTCTGCAGCGTGAGTTGCAGATGCTCCTGCTGGGCGGCGCCCAAGGCGTCCACGGCCAGTGGCTATGGGAGGAATGTTAGCCACTGACGCTGCTGCTGCTGCTGCGGAACTGTGCATGGTGGCGCGGCCTGCCACAATGCTGCTCCCTCTCCTCCTGATTCCCTTGCTGCCCTTCCCCTTGCCCAAACCGCGCTGGCTGCCACTTCCAGACATCTTCGATGTTTTGGGCGTATAGACAAAAGTTTTTTAAAAGGGCGGGTGAAAAGTGGGGTACTTTAATGGAGTGGGTTGGTGGGTGAGGTGACTGAGTGAGTGTCCCTAGTACAGTAAGTAAGTAGTAACAGTCAGGAAGTACAACTAGCAGTTACAATAATCAGTAGTAATCACAAGTAAATTTAGTGTGTGTACACTACAGACAGTGAGTGCACGCACGCGCAAACACGCGCAGGAGCTAGCCTATGAACAGTGACTGAGTGAGTGTCCCTAGTACAGTAAGTAAGTAAGTAGTAACAGTCAGTAAGTACAACTAACTAATTACAATAATCAATCAGTTATCAGAAGGAAATAGAGTGTGTGTAGTGTGTGTACACAGACAGTGAGTGCACACACGCAGGAGCTAGTAGCCTATGAACAGTGACTGAGTGTCCTAGACTCCTAGTACAGTAAGAGTAAGTAGTAACAGTAAGTACAACTAACTAATTACAATAAGCAATCAGTTATCAGAAGGAAATAGAGTGTGTGTAGTGTGTGTACACAGACAGTGAGTGCACACACGCAGGAGCTAGTAGCCTATGAACAGTGACTGAGTGTCCTAGACTCCTAGTACAGTAAGAGTAAGTAGTAACAGTAAGTACAACTAACTAATTACAATAAGCAATCAGTTATCAGAAGGAAATAGAGTGTGTGTAGTGTGTGTACACAGACAGTGAGTGCACACAGGCAGGAGCTAGTAGCCTATGAACAGTGACTGAGTGTCCTAGACTCCTAGTACAGTAAGAGTAAGTAGTAACAGTAAGTACAACTAACTAATTACAATAAGCAATCAGTTATCAGAAGGAAATAGAGTGTGTGTAGTGTGTGTACACAGACAGTGAGTGCACACACGCAGGAGCTAGTAGACTATGAACAGTGACTGAGTGTCCTAGACTCCTAGTACAGTAAGAGTAAGTAGTAACAGTAAGTACAACTAACTAATTACAATAAGCAATCAGTTATCAGAAGGAAATAGAGTGTGTGTAGTGTGTGTACACAGACAGTGAGTGCACACACGCAGGAGCTAGTAGCCTATGAACAGTGACTGAGTGTCCTAGACTCCTAGTACAGTAAGAGTAAGTAGTAACAGTAATCACAAACAACTAACTAATTACAATAATCAATCAGTTATCAGAAGGAAATAGAGTGTGTGTAGTGTGTACACAGACAGTGAGTGCACACACGCAGGAGCTAGTAGCCTATGAACAGTGACTGAGTGTCCTAGACTCCTAGTACAGTAAGTAGTAACAGTAAGTACAACTAACTAATTACAATAATCAATCAGTTATCAGAAGGAAATAGAGTGTGTGTAGTGTGTACACAGACAGTGAGTGCACACACGCAGGAGCTAGTAGCCTATGAACAGTGACTGAGTGTCCTAGACTCCTAGTACAGTAAGTAGTAACAGTAAGTACAACTAACTAATTACAATAATCAATCAGTTATCAGAAGGAAATAGAGTGTGTGTAGTGTGTACACAGACAGTGAGTGCACACACGCAGGAGCTAGTAGCCTATGAACAGTGACTGAGTGTCCTAGACTCCTAGTACAGTAAGTAGTAACAGTAAGTACAACTAACTAATTACAATATTCAATTACAATAATCAATCAGTTATCAGAAGGAAATAGAGTGTGTGTAGTGTGTACACAGAAAGTGAGTGCACACACGCAGGAGCAGCTAGTAGCCTATGAACAGTGACAGTGAGTGTCCTAGTACAGTTACAGTATATAACTACAATACTAATACAATCAGTAGTAAAGGACAGCAGAAATACTGGTATAGAATAGAGAGAAATAAACAGAGGACAGGAGGACAGCTGCCCACACAGGCAAGGCCCTGAGGCCTAAAGCTGTAAGCCTGCAGCAGCTGGCCTGTCTCTATGTAACACAAAAGCTACTAACTAAAATACAATGTCTAACTAACTAACAACAATATAGGTGTGTATAGGAGGTGTATGTGAGCAAAAACGCTAGGTAAATGACCACAATAAAGCTCTTGCTAAGCCAAAGCACAAAGGAGCAACTCTCTCTCTATGCAAGTCTCAGGCAAGGACGGAGAAACGGAACATGGCGGCCGCTATTTATAGGGTAGGGGCTGGCCAGGGTCCCCCTCTGTGATTGGCTGCCGTCAGAGGGCCTGGGAGCCCTCTGATTGGCTCTAAGGACATCAATCTGGTACCGAGCTCGAATAGCGCCGTTTTGCTCGAATAGCTCGAATAGTGAATGGGCTATTCGAGTGTACTCGAATAGCCCATTCGAATAGCTGCAGCTATTCGGAGCTCAAATACCGAGCTCGAATAGCTGGAAAAGAGCTCGAATATTCGAGCTACTCGAATATTCGAGCTCTGCTGAGCACCACTGATTGAATATATCCCATTAGATTGGAAGGCAAAGTAATTACAGTGATTTAGATGCCACAATACCAAGGTACCATAAAGGTGGCCATATATAAATCGATTTAACCATTCGAATTACCTACAGATTTGATCACTCTGATCTAATCGGATAGGAATCCATTCCTTTAATTGTTCAATTTGATCAATTTTGACCCCCCCCCCCCCCAAAAAAAAAATATTGGCTAAACAAAGAGGAATGGCAGGCACTCAGACAGAGCTCTATATAACAGTGGTTAGTCCAGGATTTGTTGCAGTAGTATTATTTAGCAGTAGGCTATGTGCTTTAGACTAACAGATGCAAGTCCAAAGAAAATCCAGAGAAAGAAAAGTCTTACTGGCACTATAGCTTCAATATCAAAATTGCATAACAACAATACAAGGTGCATATCTAGTGCATGAATAAACTGTTACCGTTCTGATACCAAAAGCATATGGATAAACTTATTGTATGAAACAATGCTGAATGTAGAGGAGGAGGCAGCTGTGGTGACAACCTAGCTTGTTCCGAGGCCTGTGTGCACAGAGAACAACTATGAATGATACCCTAAATGATCAGATCGTTAAATGATGGTGGACCTGGGCGATGTGCCATAGACTTTGTGGTCAAAGCAGTTAATAATCGTTCATAGCTCTGTACACACTGCTGAGTATGAACGATTATGTGCCAGTGTGATTTGTCATGACAGTCCTTTAAAATGCATGATAATCATAATGGATTGTTCATTTAACTAATTTGTTGATTATTTATTTACTGCACAATATCGAAATTTAAACCACAAGTCGTTCATTGCTCATTTTGGATGATCTTTGCCCCTCATGTTTACCAGCCATTAATCTTGAGCTCTTCTGGCCGGTGAGGGAAAGTAGTAGCTTGAGTCAGACATGTTACACTACCATGTCAATCTCACATCCTCCACCAGCTGGAACCAAAATTAATTGCCGGGATGGTGAGAATCAGCATGCACAAGGGAAAATAGCCCTTTTTGAAGGGCCTCATGGCCCAACAATCAGTCTTTAGTTCTGGTTGCAGAGGTGGAGAGGTATCATGGCCGACTGTGAGAGGCCCGCCCAGGGGAGGACTGGGGCCTTTTGTGCTGGGGGAAATCACAACCCTTTTCATTGCAGGCGCAGCCCAAATGCATGTCCTTGTGTGCAAATATAGGAATGGTAGCGTAAAGCAGCTATACATTTTGCAGTTACATTACAAAATACCAAAAGAAGACTATAATCTTTTACAAAATATATTAACTGCAAAACAATATAACTATGAATTATGTAAAAATAAGATTTTCATAACCAAATAAAGAAATTGGACCATTAGTGGCGACCCATTAAAGGGACTCCGAGCACCTCTCATGGGCATGCCTTTAAGCCAGACGACTTCCAACAAAGTCGCGCTATGATCCCTCTGGAGGAGCCTCTTGCAATGGCCATGCATGTCACTTCCTCTTCCTGCTTCATTCAGTGATGCGCTTCTCTAACAGAGAAGACACGGGTGACCCGGAAATTATAACATAGCCAAGATGGCAGCTGCGATATTTAAATTGAAATCGAACAAAAACTATTTGGTGGAGAATGGTGATACAGGCAACCAATGAAAGAGGAGAGCCCAAGCTATAGAAAGGTATGCATCTTTAAAGTGGATCCGAGGTGAACTTTTACTCATTGCATAATTGTGTTCCTTTCCTATTGTTTATAGGGCATTCCTCAAGCCAAATACTTTTTTGTTTTTGTTTTAATACTCTAATTCCCTATAAACTAAATAAACCACGCCCACAGGTTTTCAGAGAGCCTTGGCAGTAGCAAGGGCTCATGGGAGCTCAGTCTGGGCAGGAGGAGGAGGAGGTGTTACTAGCCATTGATTTCAGAAGCAGAGGGGAGGAGGGAGGAGGGGGGATTCGTTTTTTTCACAGGCTGAGTGCTCAAGATACAGATAAGCCTGCCTCTGTGTAATGTTTACAAACAACATGGCTGCTGTCATTGTATCACGTGAAGAAATACCGTATTTTTCGGACCATAAGACGCTCCGGACCATAAGACGCACCTAGGTTTGGAGGACAAAAATCAGGGAAAAAAAAAAAATCAAAGCCTGGTGCATCCATGGTGCAGGGGCGTCTTGTGGAGTGTCACCCTCCCTATCCCCAAGCTGTCTCTGTCTTCTAATCTACACTGCCCAGCTAAAGTAACCCCTGTGGCACCTCCAGCTTAAGCAACTCCAACTGCCCCCACCAGCTACACTAACCCCACATTCACTGCAGCCCATTCCAGCCTCACCATTAGCTCCCATTCACTGCATCTCCACCCTTACCACCAGTCCTATACAGTATCTGCCAGTCACCTCTCCCCATACATGATTACCCCCTATGCAGCAGCATAATCCAGCACTCCACACATCCAATCCTTCACTCACTTGACCATTGTCCTACAAAGCAGCACCTCCCCCGCACACTTTTTAATTCCTGCATCCAGACTCCCACATGTGCCTTCTTCTCACACAATGTCTCTCCCATAAACTGCAAGGTAAAACTCATACTTGCACCCCGAATGCATGCATGTATTTAAGAGCAGCACACAGATGGCAACAGCTTACCCCCCAGAGAGAACAAAAGCCTACCGACTGACTCAGATGCCTGTGAGTGGCGGCTCCTTCACATAGCTTCTGTGGCTGCTTCCCATAGGCATGGTCCCTGCCTCCAATGGACAACTGACATGCTGCTGCTGGCTGTGATCGCCTCACCTCTCTGGGTCTCTGCTCCACGTGCTGCTCGCAAGTGTGTGCCTGGTTTGCCCAGGATGACTTCACAGCATGCTGGTACATTTCCTGGTATCGCCGCACGGGAATCCTCGCTATCGCTGACATCCCCCGCTGGTGCGCTGGACGCTGCATGCTCTCCCTGGGCTGATGTGCTGCATGCTGATGTCCCGGCATACGGTGTGCTCTCCCCGTAGCCATTCATCGGAAACATGTAACCCGTGCTGACATTGCTGCGCGCTGGGAAGTTCATGCCACACGGGAATCCACATTGTCGCTGACCTCACACTACTGGTGCGCTGGGTGCTGCATGCTGACGTCACCGCTGACACACTCTCCCGGCATACTGTGTCCTCTCCCCGCACCCATACATCGGAAGCCACTGTCACTGTGCCCGTGCTGACTACGATCCCTTCACTGCCCCGGGTCTTTTTTGAGCATGGGCTGATATCACTCCACACTTCGTTTCCTGGCATAGCCTCACAGTAATCCTCGCTATTGCGGACACCGCCGCTGGTGCGCTTGGTGCTGCGTTCTCTCCCCGGGATCAGGTCAACGCTGCCACACTCTCCCGGCATACTGTGACCATTAACCAAGATTCTGGATTGGGATGTCAGCTTTCCTAACTCTTTCTGTGCGGATACAAGCCTGGGCTTTAGCGGGACTCCTGGATTATGTATGTGTGTAGGAGGAGGACACATGGCAATGTACATTCGGATCATAAGACGCACTGACTTTTCGTCCCTGCTTTTGGGGGAGAAAAAGTGCGTCTTATGGTCCGAAAAATACGGTAATCATTTTCTATTAAAGCTGTTTGCAACTAGATTTGCTGTCTAAACTTTAGATATATAGACAAGTAACTTGTTATAGTTTTTCATCTCAGATCCGCTTTAAGTACTTTGCAGTACTGGTCGGAGTCTTAAAGGCATGCCCATGAGAGGTGCTCGGAGTCCCTTTAAGATAATTAGACAATGACACATCTGAAATGCTGCAAGCATTCTGCCAAATATGAAATACAGCAAACAAGACTCTACATGTGAAATTCAGCAAACATGATATCATAAAAATGCTGCAAACATTCCGCTATATATGAAATGCTGAAAACATTCCGCCGCATATGAAATTCAGCAAACATGACCCCACATATAAAATGCTGCGAACATGACGCCACATACAAAAGTCTGCAAACACGATGCCATATATGAAATGCTGCAAACATTCTGCCACATAGGAAATGCTACGGGTGAGTAAAGAGTGAGGGGGGTTACTAGGGGTGGGGGGGAGAAAGTAAGACTGCTAAGGATGCGTGGAGTGGGTAAGGAGAGAGGTGGACTTGCTGGGGGTTGGAGGGAAGGGGGGGGGGGGTAGTAAGGCTACTGAGGAAGCAAGGGTGTGGGTAAAAGATAGAAGGGCCTACTGGTCATCAGGGGGGAGAGTAAGGCTACGGAGGATGCTGTGGCGTGGTTAAGGCATGACGTGGGGTTACTGGGGGAAGGAGAAAGTAAGGCTGAGGATGTAAGAAGGTGAAGAAGAGAGATGGGAGATTATTGGGGCTGGGGGAGAAACTAAGGCTACTGAGGATGCAAGGTGGTGGGTAAGAGAGAGGTGGGCTCAGGAATGGGAGGAAGGGGGTAGAGTGAGGATACTGAGGTTGCAAGGGGGTGGGTAAGGAGAGAGTTGGACTTACTGAGGGTCAGGAGGGAGAGAGTAGGGCTACTGAGGATGTAGGGGGGTGGGTAAGAGAGAGGTGGGCTTACTGGGGAGAATGAGGGTGCTGAGGATGCAAAAGGATGGGTAAGGAGAGGGGGGCTTACTGGGGGTTGGCCAGGAGCAAGACAGACTAAAGGTGGCCATACATGGTACAATTTTTTCATCCAATCTTACCATTTCTATGTAGTATAAGGGTAAATTAAGTGAATATATTGAAAGGATAATTTAGGCAGTTCCCTTATATTACATAGAAATGGTAAGATTGGATGAAAAAATTGTACCATGTATGGCCACCATTAGGATAGTGAAGTGAGAGTTATGGTGGCCATACATGGTACAATTTTTTCATCCAATCTTACCATTTCTATGTAATAGAAGGGAACTGCCTAAATTATCCTTTCAATATATTCACTTAATTTACCCTTAAACTATATAGAAATGGTAAGATTGTATGAAAAAATTGTACCATGTATGGCCACCATTAGAGGTTGACCTACCTCCCAAATCTCCTGTTCTGCTGGTCTCAGGGTTTGGGGCTTGGTCTGGTGCTGGTGCAGCCATCCATGCTGTGCAGGCCAATGCTGCTGGGGGAGAGGGCTGCATACAGGCACATGCTGTAGGGGCAAAGCTTCACATCGATTTGGGGGCTGACTTCTTAACTCTTCCTGTACTGGAAACCAAATCAGATTCATATCTGTGCTGCTAAAGTTTTATTTCTTAGCTGTACTACACATACAATTCATTACATCATAAGTTTATTTTCACTTTAGATTCCCTTTACATATTATACAGCAGTAAAAGGTATAAATCCAGTCTTAAGGACACATTTAAAGAGTAAAGATAAGCTTATTGTAAAAGAGGCACAGATAAGTGAAGGTAGGAACAGCACGTGCGACAAATAAAGGCGCAGGGAAAAAAGGGCCCATAGTAACTTGTGAGTAGAATATTGTTACTAAGTACCGATATTTTACTATAAAGCATAAAATATTGATATGAAATACCAATATTTTACTATGGGCAAATCTAACCCTACTGTCACTTCGTGCCTCCTCTCCCATCTGCCTGTCCCCTGTATCGGTGCCTCCCCTCCCTGCAGCGAGCTCCCTCCGTAGATACCGGTCCCCGCAGCACAGCTCAGGGAGCCACCTCCATCCGTCCCTCTGTCGAGCATGCTCAGTAGCAGTGGCAGACAGGAGGTCTCAGCCTGTATCATCCTCCCTCCTTCTCCTCTGTCTGTCTCTCCCTTCCTCTTCCTGTCTCTCAGCCTTCAGTGACCGCGGAGCCGGCAGACCGGCTGCAGGGAAGGATGGAGGCAGCTATCTGAGCTGTGCTGCGGAAACTGGCCTCTGCGGGGGTAGCTCTTTTTACGGGGGAGGAGGAGGCACAGATACAGGGGAAGAGGCACGGGGGAGCGAGTGGAGCAGGAAAAATGTTCACATGCAGCAAGTGGACTATATGGGCGCCGCCAATTCAGCAAATTCAAAATAGCGGCACTTGCTGCATGCGCCCTTTTTTCCTGTTCTGGCATACAGCAGCCATGGAACAAAACAAAATACCAAATAACTATGCAATACAAGTAGCACAGCATTTACTATTTTTTCCCTTTGTCCTTATATATGTTACGGCCAGAACCCGAAGTTTGGCCACTTCTACTTCTGGCCGGCCACTTCGGGTTCTGGCCGGCCAATTCGCGAAGTGGCCGCTGCGCTGCGGCCAATGTTAGAAATGGATCGTTTACTCTGATATTAATGTATCTTCTGGCCGCAGCGCAGCGGCCAAACGTATTAATTTGTTGCAATTAAGCCGGCGGCAATGTAACGATTCAAGCCGCCGGCTTTTTCTCTGCCTCTCTCTCCTTCTCCCCCCCCCGCCTCTCTCTCCTCCCCCCCCCCCCCGCCTCTCTCGCTCTCCTATGGGCAGCCGGCGGGGACACGAGTGTCCCCCCGAGTCGTTCGTCGCGGCAGGGAAGCCTGCCGTTCTTGCAGAGCGGGTGCTGGCAGAAGCAATGTCTGCAGCCTCCCCGCTCTGCTGCCCCTGCTGCGACGAACGACTCTGGGGGACTCGCGTGTCCCCCCCCGCCGGCTGGCCATAAGAGGAGAGAGAGAGAGAGGCAGATAAAAAGCCGGCGGCTTGAATCGTTACATTGCCGCCGGCTTAATTGCAACAAATTAATACGTTTGGCCGCTGCGCTGCGGCCAGAAGATACATTAATATCAGAGTAAACGATCCATTTCTAACATTGGCCGCAGCGCAGCGGGAACTTCGCGAATTGGCCGGCCAGAACCCGAAGTGGCCGGCCAGAACTAGAAGTGGCCAAACTTCGGGTTCTGGCCGTAACATATATATCTTCATCGCTGTACGGAAAGCAATATGGTGGTAAAGAAGTATATATGAAGACAAAGAAAGAAACAGTCAATATTAAATCAACTGTTAATGCTCAAGGTGGTGAACTAGCTGTCGTAAAGTTATGATGGTAAAGCAGGTTTACTGTACCTAGCCAATAGAAAGACTTCTGTGACTTCACTGAAATCAATAAGGAAAATGTGCTTCAGCATTTGAATGCATTTCCTTTATGTTTAAATACTGTTTGGTCACAGCTATTCCCTGAATTGTGAACTGTCAGTAAACCCTTCAAAGGCAGGATAATGGGACAAAATGCATTTACAAAACATGGAACACATGGGACACAAAGCAAAGCAAGTAAATGAAAACTAGTAACAACAGAGAAAAAAGTTTCTCGCCACCAGATGAGTTGAAAACAAACCACCAATTTATTTCATTCCACCAAAGACAGATACAGCTTCAAAAAAAGGGCAGCCTGACAGCCATTTCGCAAGCACAATGCCTGCTTTCTTAGAGACCAAATCCTGGTCTCTGAGGATGCAGGCATTGTGCTTGCGAAACGGTTTCCATATTACTGAACAGCAAGAAGAACAAGTATATAAAAAAATAGATGTAAGCTTTAACAATGGTAGAGAAAGAACCATCGAAAGTCAGGCAGCCAGACATTACCTGACATCACTGAGTGAGGAAGAACAATCTCGCCATGGTGTGCAGTAGTCCAGAGCGGCCGTCACTACACAAACAGCTGTTTGCGGTGCGTTACACAGTGAGTTTGGTGTGTCAGTGTGAAGCAGTACACTAATTACACTGGAAAAGGAACAGGAGCGCCTCTCTGGTGCATTAACGTTTTAATTATACATTCAAGCGCATTAAAATTACACTTACACTGTGTAAGCAGAAATGGAGCGTGTCTCTTAGCCTGCCTGCAGGTCCCCTCCTAGCTCGCTCGCTTGGCCAGAGCGAGAAGCGCGGTGTTGCGGCGTGGAGTCGGGTCAGGTGGGCGGAGCTTCGCTACGTTGCCGTCTGACGTCACGACGCGTTTCGGCGTAGACCACGCCTTCGTCAGGTAACGTGACGGCTGTCGGGGGCTGGTACTTATTCCTCCCATTATGGGCGGAACAGCGGCACGGGGAATAGAATCATCCCCTTCAAAAATACATGTGTGGACGGCATTGCCTGGATGATTTATGGCATGCTATGCAAAGCTAAAATTTCTACATCCTCGTCTTACTGCCTCTACATGGCTGGCGGGGATTATCCTTAGGTTGACAATTGTGCAAAAGATAAGTTAAAAAATATTTTAGTAAAAAATGTTACATGATGGGGTTTCCACCGAATTGATACATAAATGAAACTAATAATTAATAAAAAGGGGGGGATTCATAGTGCTACATTTTCTCGTAGCTCTCCCATGTCTAAAATGCATATATAAAAAATATATATATATAAAATATATATATATATATATATAAAAAATAAAAATGTGTGTATTCTACTCACATATCTAGCCTGTCCCATAGTTCTCCAGGATCCACTACTTAGGAGTATAATCCCACAAAAACCAAAAGTAATCTTCAAAAAGGCACGATCAATTAAAAATCATATCGCACCTAGTAATAGGAGCATTGAGCCACCTCAAACATGGTTGAAAAACAACATTGTAGGCAACTTTAGGTGTGGGAGTTCACGTTGTGGGTGTTGCCCATTCTTGTTAAATCTGAGTTTATTTAACTTTTTGAAAAAGGAGAATGAACAAAGTACAAAACTGGAGTACAGTTACATGAAATTTGTTTACAAAATGGGAGAATTACATCACAATGGTGGAAATGATGAAAAGTACATACCTACATACGTACATAAATATGTAAAAGTCATACAGAATGATCCTCAAATATTTAAAGGGTGGTGACACATCTGAAGAGTGAGATTTTCTTTCTATGTGATGACCATAAAAATTAACAGTTGGTAACTGAAGATCTGAATGAACAATTGAAAGTATAGAAGGAGAAAGAAGAGCGATAGGAGGAAATAGAGATTTAGAAGGAAATTTAGGAGGAAGGGGGGTGACATGCAAGGGGCAAAAAGTCCACCAGCACTGCACCCCCCCAGGAGGTAGAGTAGGGGGGGGGAGATGGGGATAGGGTGGGGGGGGGGATAACCGGAGGGGGGGGGGGAAGGGGATAAAAAAAAAAAAAAATAAGAGAGTAAAGGTGAGATAAAGGGATAGAAGAGAAAAGGGAGAGAAGAGATTAGGAGAGTACAGGAGAAAGGTTAGAGTGAAGATAAGGGAGAGGAGGGAGGGGATCCTAAACAATGAACAAGTGAACTGAAGTAGTAAAGAAGAGAGAACATCACCTGGTGGATACTGGTAAAGAGAAACTAATCGTTTTGAGCATTATTATGGTACTTATCTAATGTAGATGGCCTGTTAATCTAAGGCTATATTAGGTAAAGACCGCTCTTTTAAATGATTCTGAGGATTTATGGTCTATCCATATTGACCATGTAAATAGGAATGACTGGTTAGAGCCCAAGTCCGATGAAATTAAGTCTTCCATATACATAATATCATCTATTAATTCAACCCAAGAGATCAAAGATGGGGGAGTAGATTTTTTCCATCCTCTGGCAATTACTGTTCTAGCTGCGGTAAGAATATGTCTGAAGAGACCTTTCTTAATAGAGGTTATATGCCCAGGGATGATAGATAAGAGAGCAATTTCTGGTGATGGAAGGATAGATTTCCCACAGATATCGCTGTAGATCTTAAAGACTGAATCCCAGAAGGAGGTGAGTAATGGACAAGACCACCAGATATGAAGTTGAGAGCCAACTTCTGAGTGGCAACGCCAACAAAGATCAGATGTAGTCGGAAAGATCTTATGAAGATTCTGAGGGCATCTATACCAATTAGATAATAATTTAAAATTTCTCTCTTGAAAGCGAGAAGAGATTGAGGATGTGTGTGTGAGCTTAAATGCCTTGGACCATTGTTCAGGGGTTAGGGTCTTGTCTAGTAATTTTTCCCAGTACTTACAGTATGTAGGTAATTCCTCGTGACCTTCTTCCCTCAGCAGCCCATAGAGAAGGGAAATGACATGAGTGGGTTTAGTTTGTGTAGTGCAAATTTTTTCAAAAGGTGTGAGGTCCCTGGAATATGTGGATGGGTCTCCTAAGTTTCTCCAGAATGAGGTAAATTGTTTCCAGGTTAGCCAATCCTTACCCAAGGATAGACCTTCTTCTGGAATAGAGAAGCCTGCTGAAGAGGAAGATGTAATGTGACGTAGTTGAGGCCAGGAGATCCTGGATAGTGATAGAAAGGAGGCAGTTCTAAGTCCAGGAGGGAGTGCTGGGTTGTCAAAAATTGGAGTTAAGGGGGAGGGATTGGATGATAGTTTAAATTTAGATCTGATTTTCTTCCAGACTGTAAGTGCTTGTATGACTAGATATGGAAGGTGATATGATGAGGGGATGAGATCAGTTGAGATCCAAGGGAGAGCTCTAAGTGATAGAGGGGATAAGGATTCCTCAAAATATGTTTCTCGAGCTTCTCTGTCAACGTACATCCAATCTATGATACGTGATAATATGGAAGCTTTATGATAAAGGTTCAGGTCCGGAATGCTCAAGCCTCCTCTGTCCTTGTGGCGGATTAATGTGGAATATGATAGTCTGGGTTGTTTTGAACCCCAAATAAAGCGAATAAACATGGATTTAAGTGGTTTCCAGTATGAGGGAGATATTTGAATTGGGATTGTTTGGAACAGATAAAGGAATTTAGGTAAAATATCCATTTTTAGGATGTTAATTTTGCCAAACCAGGACAGAGGAAGATTGGACCAATCCTGAAGGTCTTTCTTAGTCTTCTCTTGAATAGGTTGATAGTTAAGTGAGTGGAGTAAGGAGAGATCTGCGGGTATTTGTATGCCTAAATAGGAGATGGAAATAGGCCGCCAGTTAAAAGAGAAAGAGGTTTTAATTGTGGATAAGGTCTGTTTAGGTATGGATATGTTGAGGCCTTCCGATTTAGAAATATTGACCTTATAGTTACTAACCTCACCGTATAAAGAGCATTCAGATAATATGTTGGGAAGAGAGATGTGAGGGCTAGTAACGTATATGAGGAGGTCGTCGGCGTACAAGGCCAGCTGATGGGTGATATTGTTGATTGTGATGCCATGTATTGATGGATTTGTACGTAGGGCAATGGCGAAATGTTCCATCACAATAGCATAGAGAAGAGGGGAAAGGGGGCAGCCCTGTCGAGTTCCGTTGGAAATTGAAAATGAGTCGGAGAGGCAACTATTTATTCTTATACGGGCAGAGGGAGTTGTATATAAGGCCATTATCTTATGGATAAAGAGAGGGCCAAGGCCGATTTGTTGGAGAGAGGCTTTTAAGAAGGGCCAGCCCACTCTGTCAAAGGCTTTTTCAGCATCTAAGGAGAGTAGACAGAGTGGGATGGCCCGTCTCTTTGCAGCGTCAATGAGATTGATTGTTCTGGTAGTATTGAGTCGGGCCTCTCTGCCAGGGATGAACCCGACTTGATCTCCATTTATTAGGGAAGGGAGGAGGGGTTGTAGTCTGCAGGAGAGCATTTTGGCATATAATTTAAGGTCGAGATTAATAAGAGATATGGGCCTATAGCTACCACATTGAGTGGGGTCCTTTCCTTTTTTATGAATAAGAGATATATGTGCCTCTAAGGCTTGTCTGGGGAAAGGAGAAGTAGGGGAAATAGTGTTGTATGTTTTAGTCAAGAAGGGTATTAGTTGTGTGGAAAAAGTTTTAAAGAATCTATCAGAATATCCGTCTGGGCCCGGACATTTACCAGAAGGCAAGTTTTTAATGGCTGTTGATAATTCTATCTCAGTGAAGGGGGATTCGAGTGATTGTGTTTCCTCTTCCGTTATGGTTGGTAAAGGGGTATCTTGTATATATTTATTAATACGGACTAGAAGATGTTCCTTAGTGGAGCGGTTAGTATTGCTCTTAATATTGTACAGTCTGGAGTAAAATCTGACAAATTCTTGGGAAATATCAGAAATACGAGATGATTGACGCCCATCCTGTTGGGTAATAGAGTGTATGTGAGTTCTAGTCGTTCTAGGATGGATTTGCCTCGACAGAAGTCTACCACATTTACTATCATGTTGGTAATATGTTTTCCTGATCTTGTCTCTATAGATTAGGTATTTCTGATCTATGAGATGTAATAATTCTTGCCTATTTTTGGAGAGCTCAGAAAAGATTATGGGGGAGGGGTTGGCTTTATGAGAAGCTTCAAGGGAGGTGATCTGAATTAATAATTTATTAATGATGTGGGATCTTTCTTTCTTTAAGCGAGATCCATGTTTGATGAAGATTCCCCTGAGTACACATTTCAGTGTTTCCCATTGTATGGGAAGAGAAGTTATGTCTGCAGAGTGGATTTCCAGGAATTCATCAATGGCTCTAGATATTTCAGATTTACATAAAGGATCTTTTAAGAGATTGTCATTTAGTCTCCAGGTCCAACCTGGGACAGGAGCATTAGGTAAGTTACATGAGAATGTGACAGGTGCATGATCTGAGCCATAGATGAGATCAATGGAGGCCTCTGGAGACATGTCCAAAAATTTCTGGGAAACTAACAAATAGTCAATCCTGGAGTAGGATGTTCTAGGGAAGGAGTAGTGGCTATAGTCTTGGGAGGTAGGATGAAGTAGGCGCCATATGTCGAAGAGGTGTAGGTGACAAAGGTGTTTTTTGAGAGCTCGTAGGGCTGCTGAGGAAAATGAGGACTTACCCGAGGAAGTATCTACTGCTGGATCAAGAGGGGTGTTGAGATCTCCTCCGAGTATTATTGGACCTGATGCAAATTTCTCTAGACGTCTGAGAAGAGAAATAATATAAGAGATTTGACCCTGGTTAGGAACATAACAATTGCAGATGGTAAAGAGTTGACTATGAACAGATATTTTAAGGAGAATAAATCTTCCTTTCGGGTCAACCTCTTTTTCTAGAATATGAACCGGAAGAGATTTATGAAATCCAATAGATACCCCTTTTGTTTTAGATTCAGGGTTGGTAGAATGAACCCATTTCTGATAATATCTGTCTCTGATCTCTGGGGTCGAGGATGATTTAAAATGCGTTTCTTGTAATAATACAATATGGGCCTTAAGTTTCTGTAGGCGGTAAAGTGTCTTAGACCTTTTGGAAGGGACATTAAAGCCCTGGACATTAAAGGAACAAAATTTAAGTTTCTCCATTATAGATGCAGTGTGTTAGGGGTTTACGTTGATAAAGGGGTGATGTTAGTGATGAGTTAGGGGGGTTAGGATCCATGGTGTGAGGGAATTGAATAGAAACCGTGAGGTTAGTGGAGCCTCCGTGGGGACACGGTAGGGACCATATTGGCGTAGAGGGGTAAGTAGAAGCCATGAACAGGGATGGCTCCGTCACTATTCCTTTAGTTATGAATAAACATATTGAAAAGGTGCGCAGGAGACCAGGTCTCGTTTAAACATGTCTTAATAATGCATTATATAATACATTGGAGAACAAGTGATAACAATGGTGAATGAAATAAAAACCTTAACAGAATTAGAGTCACATCAGAAACCTGTGCATTATTATATCTCTTTAGATTGTGCTGTTAAAGGCACAGGATATATCTGAAATAGGTATGAGGCGGGTTAGAGCCTGAGAATCAGAGGAAAAGCTTGTCAGCATCTGTAGAACATAAACCATAGAAAGATAGAGTAGACATTACTATCTATATCAGTGCAGGAACAGTAGAGAAGGTGAGAGTACACCTTTGCTGGGGGGTAATACTCAAGTGTCTGTGGCTTCTGGAGCTTGAGTTGTCTTCCTTATGTTGTTTCAACGACGTTTAGGGGTAGCATCAGACCATGATTCCCTCGGAGGAGAAATGGGAAGAGGAGGATGAAATGGCCAGTCTGGTAGTTTCACTTGCGGGAGTTCAAATGTTCCTAGGAAGCGAGGTAAATCCCCTAGAGTGCGGAAAACTGATGAAGAGCCATCCTTAGAGGCTATTAAATGGAAAGGGTATCCCCATTTGTATCGTATTTCTTTCTCTTTCAGGAGTGTGAGAAGAGGTTTTAGGGATCTGCGTAGGGCTAAAGTACGCCTGGAGAGGTCAGGAAGGAGAATAATTTGGGCTTCATTGAACATAATAGCATCTTGGTTTCGTGCAGCCAGCATAATTTCCTCTTTGATTTTATAGAAGTGAACTCTGCAGATGATATCACGGGGACGTGTTGGATCAGCATGTATTGGTCCTAATGCTCTGTGAGCTCTGTCTAGCTCAATTGGGGTATCAGAGTTGAGCAATTGTTGGAAGATTTTTTGAGCTACTGCGTCACATTCTTTAGCCTCAACAGATTCTGGTACGCCTCTAATGCGAATATTGTTTCGCCTGTTTCTGTTCTCGATATCATCGGATTGCATAATATGCTCCTGGGATTGTAAAGCTTGGGCGTTGATAGCGTTTTGATGAGAGTCTAATTGTGTTTTCATTTTATCCACAGTTTCCTCTAAGGTCAGTACTCTGTTCCCCACCTGTGAGATGTCGCCTTTGAGGGATTGTATTTCAGATTTATAAGTGTTCTCCAAACGAGTGATATATTTTTCCATGTCTTTGGTGGTTGGGATGGATCGTAGATAATCTTTAATGTCTCTCATTTCTGAGATGTGATGGGGAGAGGGGGATCGGGAGTCATTCCGGTACTGGTGGGACTTATTAGACCTAGAAGACTGCTTCCGTGGGGAGAGAGAGCGGGCCGGTGAAGGGCTAGGGGAATGGTGTGAGTTTAAGCGGCGCCGGGCTTTAGGAGTCGTACCTGCGTGTTTGTCCGCATGTCTGTTCTGCGGGTCTTCTTTCCGATATCTAGTGCTGGAAGAGTGGAGTGACCGGGACCCGGATGCAGTACGATTAGCGGGAGTCTTCTTGGATGAAGAATGTTGATCTCCATGCGGCCTGGTGTCTTGGTCTCGGCCGCGCCGACCGGAAGTAGAGGCCTTGCGGGTAGATGAAGCGGTCCGGGCAGCGGAGTAGTTAGATCTGCGGGAAGATGATCTTGATTGTCGGTCAGCCCGTTCCGAGAGGTCAGTCTCCGAGCGCGAGGCAATGGATGAGGTTTGTGCCTGCTCCTCGCTGCGGGCCCTCGTGTTGGACGCCATCTTGGGTGTACCGGCGAGTCTGGTCTTAGGTCCTTCCTTCAAGAAATAAGAATGGATCCTGCCCCTCTTTTCAGCTGGAAAGTGCTTGGAGGGTGAGAGCTTCTTCTTCTTGTTCTTTTTAGGGGGCATAGAGGTTGGTATGTAAGCCTGGTCTCCTGTGCAACCGAGAAAACAACAGGGAATAGCCGGAGCTCTGAAGCTAAGCTGCTTCACTCGGACATCGCAAGCCACGCCCCCCTCGGGTGTTGCCCATTCATCAAACATAAAATCAAAACTATAGAGCTCCCAAATAGCGAACCGTTACCACTCAAACAATTTATTAACTGTGCTACGGAATTTGTCATTTACCTACTGGAATGTAGTTGTGGAAAGCGATATGTAGGGAGAACTACAAGGCCTCTGAGGAAAAGGCTAGGTGAACATAAATGCAATATCCTAGCGAAAGTGGAAAATCATAGTGTCCCTAGACATTTCTCCAGATTTCATGCATCTGATCCAAGCCATTTGAAAATCATGGGCATAGAAAGTGTTCCAGCAACTCTAGCGAGAGGACGACGCTACAAGAAACTGTGCGAACAAGAAGTCTACTGGATATTTAAGCTTAACACACTGTCTCCCAATGGACTGAATGAAGATCTAGAAGTTCGCAGCTTCCTGAATTAAAACATGGACCCCTGTTACAACTATTTGTTCCCCCCTTCCCCCCCCCCTCCCCCCCTCCCCCCATTCATTCCTTCCCCCCCTTTTCCGCAAACCCCCTCCTCCCCCCCCCATCCCCTCTTTCCCCCCTCCCTCCCCTGGTTCCTAACCAGTTGTCTTTTCCCCCCCATTCCTACCCAGGTCCACCCATCCCACCCATACCCTTCCCATCCCTTCCCCCTCCCCATCTACACAGTCCTTCCCTTCCCCCTCCCCATACCTCCCACTCTCCCCCCCCCCCCTTCCCCCCCCCTCCCTCTCCCTTTCTCCCCCCCCTCCCCCCCCCCCCACCTAGTCCCCCTCTTTCCTACCCTGTTTCCCACAACACTTTCCCAATTTTCCATATTGATGTATGCGCATCTTTAGACAAGCCTGGCTGAGTCCCCTCTGTGACCCCCGGGCCTTCTTAGAAAACACTCTTATATAACTACAGGTGATGTCAACATTTCCCATTTAAGATAAGTCCCCATTTGGGACTTCCCTGCTTTAGGATTTTAACAGATTTGTGAATCTGGTTAAACGAGCCCATCTTCCAGTAGGCCCCCATAGCCTGTCACCTATGAGGTAGAGTGACACTAATAGAGCCAGCCACACTTATGTCCTCATATTTTCTCCTCAACCAAGCCTAAAGGCCCGTCATCAGGTCCCACTGTTAGCGTCAGCGACCCTTTGGTCGCATGAATGCGATAGCACAAGGGTCCAGGATACAGAGGTAAGTATGTACCCAGAGGGTATAAAGACAGGCAGTAGTCCCATTATCTATTTTAGGAACATGCCATTCACCACCGACACCTGGGCTAACACCAAGGCTTTTAGAACCTTGATCCGGAAAACTCCGAGCCGCCGAAAGAGTATTACTCATCCCTTCAGCAAGACAGGCTAGATATGTGAGTAGAATACACACATTTTTATTTTTTATATATATATATATATATATATTTTATATATATATATTTTTTATATATGCATTTTAGACATGGGAGAGCTACGAGAAAATGTAGCACTATGAATCCCCCCTTTTTATTAATTATTAGTTTCATTTATGTATCAATTCGGTGGAAACCCCATCATGTAACATTTTTTACTAAAATATTTTTTAACTTATCTTTTGCACAATTGTCAACCTAAGGATAATCCCCGCCAGCCATGTAGAGGCAGTAAGACGAGGATGTAGAAATTTTAGCTTTGCATAGCATGCCATAAATCATCCAGGCAACGCCGTCCACACATGTATTTTTGAAGGGGATGATTCTATTCCCCGTGCCGCTGTTCCGCCCATAATGGGAGGAATAAGTACCAGCCCCCGACAGCCGTCACGTTACCTGACGAAGGCGTGGTCTACGCCGAAACGCGTCGTGACGTCAGACGGCAACGTAGCGAAGCTCCGCCCACCTGACCCGACTCCACGCCACAACACCGCGCTTCTCGCTCTGGCCAAGCGAGCGAGCTAGGAGGGGACCTGCAGGCAGGCTAAGAGACACGCTCCATTTCTGCTTACACAGTGTAAGTGTAATTTTAATGCGCTTGAATGTATAATTAAAACGTTAATGCACCAGAGAGGCGCTCCTGTTCCTTTTCCATTTTTGCACAGATTGTTGGCGCCACCCAGCGTTTGGAGCAGCACCTGAAAGCATTACTATTGCCGGCTAGTGTTCAGCAGCGCAGGAAATACTACTTTAACTTTACACTAATTACACTACCTGATTGATGTATACATGTGCAAGATGTTTTAAAGCACTTTAGGCCTCCAATTTAGCAAGCAATGTGATTTCTGCCCTTAGAACGCTGCTGTGCGTCAAATCCAGATTTTTCCCCGGCACTTTTGGCATGTATCCCACTCCGCCATGCAAAAACTCAGATGTTTGACCTCTTGAAACATCTTTTCCATCACTTTTGTGGCCAGCATAAATGTTTCTAGTTTTCACCTCCCCATTGAAGTCTGTTGCGGTTCGAAAAGTTCACGCAAACCGGAGGTTGGCGTTCGAGGTTTGCGAACCGAAAATCGGAGGTTCGAGCCATCTCTACCTGTGATCTATGAAGGAAATACAGAGACCTGGTAAGTATATTAACATTTTATATAAAAGTAAGCGATCGGCCCCCCCAAAACGCTGCATAATTGCTCTGATAAGCAATTTATGCAGCGCTTATATACTTTGCATTGAGCACAAAATGCTGCATGTCCTGTGATTGAAATTACCCCTAATCGCAATCGCACTAATGGGTTCCACCTCACTCACTGACATTGGCAAAGCATTTTTTATGAATCGCCGGCGGTTGTCGATGATCCCAAAATGCCGCCAAAAACGCCATAGTGAGTTATTTATATATATATATATATATATATATATATATATATATATATATATATATATATATATATATATATATATATATATAAAAGTTTCTGCTTTGATTAGCTTCTGCATTTTACACTAGTCACCACCATTTGTGCCACCACAGCACATGAGAGTATTTATTTATAGAATGCATAAAGATAGAATGTGCTGGCAGGAAAGAGTCACTCTTTCTATTTTAGTATCATCTCAAAATGTTTTTTACAGGAAGTTTAATTATCTTCACACCTGAAAATAGCAAGAAACACGTCTGTAATTAGATCATACAAATCAGTGTCCTCTTTGTAGGGGGAAAAAATGAGGGATGCTGATCGGGTGCACAGGCCAGCTACACAATTGTTCCTGTCTAAGTGCTACCATTTTAATAATTTAGTTAAGTACTGTGGTGGAATAAAGCTATTTAGATCAAATACATATTGTAAATCAAAATCTGGAAAGTTCAAAGGAAACGATAACTTAAAGGAGAACGCAGTTAGGAACCATACATACACACACACACACACGCGCGCGCACGCACGCACGCACGCACGCACGCACACACACACACACCATGCATATAACTTAAAAGTCTTAAGATATGAACTATCCAATGCAATCTTTGCTCTGTACATGAAACTCTTCTACATACCACTGTAGTAATTACCTCACCAGGGCTGGATTTACCGCAAGGCACTGAGTGTAGGCACATGTCTCTACACGCACCTGATTATGGCAAGGCAGCTCACCAGTGATGCTCATCTGAGCTAGGATATCCGAGTTACTCGGATATCCTAGCTCTTTTTTCACTATACGAGCTCGAATACCGAGCTCGAATAGTATTAGCTATCCGGGCTGTGCTATCCGAGCGCACTCGGATAGCAAGCAGCTATCCGGAGATATCCTAGCTATCCGAGCTCGGATAGCGCCACGAGCTCGGATAGCGTCACGACAGACGTCACCTCGAGTCCTCAGAAGCGAATCAGAGGGCTCCAAGCCCTCTGACTGTAGCCAATCACAGAGGGGGAGCCTGGACAAGCCCCCCTCTATAAATAGCGGACGCCATCTTGCCTCACTCGTCCTGCTTGCGACTTACTGACTGATTGTACTGAGAGACTGCTCCAGTGCTTTTTGTCTGTGTGCAAGTGCATTGCTATTGTTCTAAACCTAGCGTTTTTACACTCCAACACTTGATCCAGGGGCCCCGACCGTCCCGGATTTGGCGGGACGGTCACGGGTTGGGGGAGGGGTCCCGCTGTCACGGGATACCCCCCCTTGTGTCCCGGCAGGCAGAGAGAAAAAAAAGATTGAGGCACCAGCCGCGCGGACAGCCGCTGAAGTGTAATGCGGCGGGGAGCACAGCCGACATCAGTCCTCCCTTCCTCCCTCTCCATCATGGCCCCCCGTGAGTCCCTATGAAATGCAGAGAGATCGTGCGCAGGAGTGTTTAGCTTACATTACTGTTCGGTGACCGGCTTCCTACTTCCTGTTTCCCATGATGCGAAACAGGAAGTAGGAAGCCGGTCACCGAACAGTAATGTAAGCTAAACACTCCTGCGCACGATCTCTCTGCATTTCATAGGGACTCACGGGGGGCCATGATGGAGAGGGAGGGAGGGAGGACTGATGTCGGCTGTGCTCCCCGCCACATTACACTTCAGCGGCTGTCCGCGCGGCTGGTGCCTCGATCTTTTTTTTCCTCTTCTGCCCACTGGCACCCTCCAATCGACCCCCACAGAGTGCCACGCACCCTCCAATTCAAGGAGATAGTGGAAGTGTTTAGCAGTGAGTGAGTAGTTCCCAACTGTCCCTTTTTCGGAGCCCTGTCCCTTTTTCACCCTCATTTGTCCCTCTTTCTATATAAATATGTATATTAAAATTCCAAAAATGTGATTGACTCTAAACTTTATTTCCATCCTTTAAATTGATATATTAATAATTTTAAAATGTTACTATGAAAGAAATTGAAGCAGGATAGAAAGGACCACTGGTTTGAATTATAAAACAACATATTTTACTTATGAAATCTTTACGGTATGTGTGACTATGGGTGTGGTGGGGCGTGGCAAGGGGTGTGACAGGGGCATGGCTTAAGTGTCCCTTTTTCTCATCTCAAAAAGTTGGGAGGTATGCTTGATCTTCAACTGTATTGCTTTGTATTGTAGATAGATTGTATTTTAGGCAGTTTAGGTTGTGTGATTAGGGACTAGGGAGGGAGAGTCTGTCACTGGTGCTGCTGCTGCAGGCCTGCAGCCAGCAGCTAGGCCCTGTGCCTGCCCTGCTCTGTGCTCTTGCTCTAGTCTCCTCACCTCACCTGTGCTCTCACCTGTCCTTACTGTACTACTTCTGTGTTACCTAGGGTCTTCGTGTGTGCAGTGCACGTCTGCGCTGTCCGCACCCTCTCGTTAGTGCTACACCCGTCCTATTGTTTATATATTACTTCTATTGTGTATTTGCTGACTTGTACTGTAGTCTGTGTATAGGGACACCGTCACCGTCAGTCAGCGTCAGCTAGGGTCTTTGTGTGCGCAGTGCGCACTCTCTCGTTAGCGCTACACCGATCTCTGCTGTAGAGTACACCTGTCCGTCACCTCACACACCCACCACCACCAGTCCCACTCCATTAAAGTACCACACTTGTCCCACCCGCCTATACATACATACGTTTTTTTTTCATTTGTATAATATTAAAAATATACAATGTCTGGCACTGGCAGCCGCGGTCTGGGCAGGGGCAGCAAGGGCATCGCCAAGAGAGGAGGTTGTGGGCGTGGCAGCCGCGCCACAACCAACATGCGCAGTTCTGCGTCTGCACCAGTGGCTATTCCGCCATTAGCCACTGGCCGTGGACGCCTTGGCCGCCCAACAGCTGGGAGTCACGCTGCAGAGACACAGCAGCAGCAGCAGCAGCGTGTGGCCCAGATGTTCCTCCCACCGCCAGGTCGTAGCCGTCCTATTGAGGAGAAGGACGCAGACGCTGTGGTGGAACTGATGGTGGATGAGCAGGCCACCATTAGCTCTGGAACCGAGTCCTCCACCCCCGCCACCACTCCTGTTCGCAAGAGCAGCAGCAGCCGCCCAGCACTGCCTAGGGAACAGGAGGAGGAGTGCAGTTCTCCAGCCCCAGCGGGTGACACCAGCACCCTGTCACTCAGCACCTTCTTATCCCCAAGCACAGCGGGGCTATGGAGTGCTGTTGCGGCAGAATTGGCAATGGAGGAGGAAGAAATGCTGATGGGCACTTTGGGGGATGATGCTTTGGACAGTCAGACAGTGGTGACTGTCCATCCACCCATGCATGCAGAAGGGGAGTTTGGGGGATCCCAGCAGGACATGTTTGTGGAGGGGGAGAATGATGATGACATTGTGAAGGACAAAGACTGGTTGCCAGGTCCTAGGAGTGGGGATGTCATCAGCTCTGAGGAGGAGGAGGAGGAGGATGCGTCTGCGGGCCTTGCTAGAAGGATCAGCATCGCAGGCATGGGCAGGATCACAAGTGGGCGTGGTATACAGGCCACACAGCGTGCTGATCAGGAGACGAGTTCTGCCAGTGCCACCACCAGCCGCACCAAGAACCCCCCCCCCCCCCCTCCAACGACCACAGGGAGACCAGCGGCAGCAGCACCTTCCAGCCGAAGGGGCAACTTCACCTCCCCAATATGGAATTTTTTCACCCTTCCATATTTGGAGTGCAAGTATGCCACCTGCAACCAGTGCCGCAAGCAGCTCAGCAGAGGGAAGGAGCCCTCTGTGTTTGGCACCACCTCTCTGGTCAACCACCTTGCAGGGAAACACTTTCACGAGCATGAGGAGTTCGTGAAGTTGAAGGAAGCTGGCAGTGGCAGTGGGAGACCCGCCACCACTGTGAAGCCGTCGGCAGCAGGAGTGCGTCAGCAACGCACTGCTCCACCTCCCTCTGCAACTCCTGCCACCGACACTGAGGCCTGTTCTGGCAGCCAGTCCTCAGTGGCCTCCTCTGCTCCCTCCACTGCTTCCCATGCCAGCAAATGACCTCGCCAGACCCTGCTCAGCGACACCTTCCAGGGAGTGGTCAGGGTTCTGCCTCCCAGCAGCCGGCGCGTGCGCCAGCTGAACGGCTTGCTGGCACGGGCCATGTGCTCCCAACTCCTGCCTTATTCCCTTGTGCAGGAGGGGAGCGACATGCGTGCGCTCCTGATGTGTGCAGCCCCCGATTGGCCAATCCCCAGCCGACATTATTTCGCACGCACGGCCATCCCTGCACTTCACCGCTCTGTGATGGCCAGTGTCGGGAGAGGGCTGGAGCACGCGGTGGGTCAATGGGTCCACGTCACCATGGACTCGTGGAGCAGCCGGTTTGGGACAGGCCGCTATCTGTCCTTCACCGCGCATTGGGTCAGCTTGGTGGAAGGGGGTGAGGAGGGGGGAGCAGCATCGGGCACTGTCAGAGCAGCAGCAGCACCAACAACACAGTGGGTGGTGCCACCATGCAGGGTCAGCGGAACAGCAGCAGGTTCCTCTGATCCGCTTCCATCCCCCGCCACACCAGCCCAAACCCCCCGCCTCAGCAGCAGCGTGAAGCCCCGCCACTGCCAAGCGCTGCTGGAATTGGTCAGCCTGGGGAAGACCAAACTGACGGTGAACCACGTCCTGGCCAAACTCCGAGAGCAGGAGAGGAATTGGCTGACCCCCAGAGGGTTCAGAGTCGGAGAGGTGGTGTCCGACAATGGGGCAAACCTAGTTGCTGCCATCAGCAGGGGAGACTGACCCACATCCCCTGCCTGGCGCACGTCCTGAACCTGGTAGTCCAAAAGTTCCTGCGGACCTACCAGGGGATGGACCGACTCCTTGAGGCGGCAAGGAAGGTTGTGCGTCACTTCCGGCACTCGCCTGCAGCCGTGGCGAGCCTGGAAGAGGTGCAGAAGGAGCTGCACCTGCCACAGCACCGGCTCATGCTCGATGTTCCAACTCGCTGGAACTCCACCCTGGCGATGTTGGAGCGTCTGGTTGAACAGAGGCAGGCTGTCAGCCAGTACGTTGCACGAGCAACAGTTGCCTCCCTCACTGCAACTGGGCGTGCTGCCACCAACCTCCCGTCCATCATCTCCACGGAGGACTGGGGGCACATGCAGCAGGTGTGCTCAGTCCTGGCACCCTTCCTGCAGGCCACCAAACCAACATGGTGAGCAGGGACCATGCAATGGTGTGCGAGTTGGTCCCCTTGGTGTGTGTGCTGGACAGGGCCCTGTATGCACTGGTGGAAGAGGGAGCGGCAGCCTTGGACCAGCAGGAGCTGCAGGCAGCATCACAGGCCACCTCTGAGGAGGAGGGCTCGGAGTTGGTGGAGGTCCCTGACCTTGCTGCTGATGAGGGGGAGCAGCAGAGCACAGCTGGACTGGTGCGGGGGTGGAGAGAGGATGAGGATGAGGCGGCAGAGGAGGACAGCAATGTCGGCTCTGGGGCTGCCGATGATGTGCCAACAGACGTGGCCAGACTGTTCCCAATGGCAGCGCACATGCTGAGGTGCCTGCGCAAGGACCCAAGGGTGATCCAGATGAAGCAAAGGGAGGACATCTGGATCTGCATGATGCTGGACCCACGTCTGAAGGGGAAGCTCAGCCAGTTCCTGCCTGCAGGAGGAGACCGTGTGCAACAAATGAGGGATTTGCAGCTGTCCCTTGTTGAGCGCTTGCAGGAAGCCTTCCCTGAGCCATCCACCCCCACTGTCCAGCCAGCACAGAGGAAGCAGCAGGTGCCTGCATCAGTGGTGCTCAGCAGAGCTCGAATATTCGAGTAGCTCGAATATTTGAGCTCTTTTTCAGCTATTCGAGCTCGAATACCGAGCTCGAATAGCTGCAGCTACTCGAATGGGCTATTCGAGTGAACTCGAATAGCCCATTCACTATTCGAGCTATTCGAGCTAACAGCGCTATTCGAGCTCGAATACCGAGCTCGAATAGCGTCATAGCCCAGATTGATGTCCTTAGAGCCAATCAGAGGGCTCCCAGGCCCTCTGACGGCAGCCAATCACAGAGGGGGACCCTGGCCAGCCCCTACCCTATAAATAGCGGCCGCCATGTTCCGTTTTTCCGTCCTTGCCTGACTTTGTACAGAGAGAGATCTGCTCCTTTGTGCTTTGGCTTAGCAAGAGCTTTATTGTGGTCAACTACCTAGCGTTTTTGCTCACATACACCTCCTATACACACCTATATTGTTGTTAGTTAGATAGACATGGGGCTCGATTCACAAAGCGGTGATAACCCAGTTAAAGACTTTAGGTGTGATAACCATTTTTATCATGCCTAAACTCAGTTTAGGCATGATAAGTTTAGGCATGATAAGTTTAGGCATGATAAGTTTAGATAAGTTTAGATTGCGCACAAAGTCCCGCACGCAAAGCAGCGCCATTAAACTCTATGCAAAGTGCACCAGACTTTGCTAGCGCAAAACTTTTGATCAGCTGTGCACTGCGGTGCTAGCCCAGTTGGTGCTTAAACTTATCACACCTAAAAACTTATCACACCTAAACTTATCACCCCTAAACTTATCATGCCTAAACAGAGTTTAGGCGTGATAAAGGGCTTTTCACCACGGTGCTAACTGTTAGCACCGCTTTGTGAATCAGGCCCATTGTATTTTAGTTAGTAGCTTGTGTGTTACATAGAGACAGACACAGCTGCTGCAGGCAAGCTTACACTGCTTTAGGCCTCAGGGCCTTGCCTGTGTGGGCAGCTGTCCTCCTGTGACTGTCCTCTGTTAGTTTATTATACCAGTGTTTCTGCTGTCCTACCTTTACTACTGAGTGATTGTATTTTGTAGTAACTGTACTAGGACACTCACTGTCACTGTTTGTTCATAGCTCCTGCGTGTGTGCGTGCACAGTACACACACTCTATTTCCTTCTGATTACTATTGATTATTGTAATTTCTAGTTGTACACTTACTTACTACTTACTACTAGGGACACTCAGTCACTGTTCATAGGCTAGCTCCTGCGCTGCGTGTGTGTGTGCGTGCACTGTCAGTACACACACTCTATTTCCTTCTGATTACTACTGATTATTGTAATTTCTAGTTGTACACTTACTTACTACTTACTACTAGGGACACTCAGTCACTGTTCATAGGCTAGCTCCTGCGTGTGTGTGTGCGTGCACTCAGTACACACACACACTCTATTTCCTTCTACTTAATCTGATTACTACTGATTATTGTATTTTCTAGTTAGTGTACTAGGGGACACACTCACTGTTCACTGTTCACACTTATACTGAATTATTGTATTTTGTATTAGTACTGTACTAGTAATCACTTAGCGATCTAATCACTTAGTGATTAGTGTCACCTCACCCACCAACCCACTCCATTAAAGTACCCCACTTTTTCACCCGCCCTTTTAAAAAACGTTTTTGTTTACGCCCAAAACATCAAAGATGTCTGGAAGTGGCAGCCAGCGCGGTTTGGGCAAGGGGAAGGGCAGCAAGGGAATCAAGAGGAGAGGGAGCAGCATTGTGGCAAGCCGCGGCCGCGCCACCATGCACAGTTTCGCAGCAGCTGCGTCAGTGGCTAACATTCCTCCTATAGCCACTGGCCGTGGACGCCTTGGGCGCCGCCCAGCAGGAGCAACTCACGCTGCAGAGACACAGCAGCAGCAGCAGCAGCGTGTAGTACCTGCTCCTATTTTCCTCCAGCCGGGTCGGAAACGTCCCATTGAGGAAAAGGATGCAGACACTGTGGTGCAACTGATGACGGAGGATGAGCAGCCCGCCATCAGCTCTGCATCCGAGGCCTCCACCCTCACCACCACCACCCCTGTTCGCAGCAGCCGCCCAGCAGGGCCTGGGGAGGAGGCCAGTTCACCGTCAGTCGCCGACCTGTCATTCAGCAGTCTTTTGACCCCAGGCATCATGAGTAAATTGTCTGCTGTTGTTGGCGATCTTGAGGAGGAGATGCTGATGGGCACTTTGGGGGAGGAGGGATTGGACAGCAAGACTGTGGCGACAGTCAAGCAGCCCATCCATGCATCAGGAGAGGAGTTTGGGGGGTCATCATCCCAGCAGGACATGTTTCAGGAGGGGGATGATGATGATGACACGGTGACAGACAAAGACTGGGTGCCACCAGCTCCAGGGGATGTCGTCATCAGCAGCTCTGAGGAGGAGGAGAAGGATGCGCTTGTGGGCCTTGCAAGGAGGCGCATCATTGCAAGCATTGGCAGCAGTAGGCAGGTCCCACAGCCTGCTGGTGTCTCAGGCTCAGCAGCAGCAGCAGCAGCAGCATCTGCCAGTACCACCACCAGCCGCACCCAAGCCCCCGCCCCAACCACCACAGGGAGACAGGCAGCAGCGGCTCCAGGCCGTAGGGGGTTGTTTTTGTCACCAATCTGGCGATTTTTCACCATGCCCACAGTGTACAGCAAGTACGCCACTTGCAACCACTGTCAGCGGAAGTTGAGCAGAGGTGCAGACCCCTTAAAGTTCAGCACCAGCTCGCTCATCAACCACCTTGCTGCAAAACATTTCCACCAGCATGAGGAGTTCCAGAGGCTGAAGGCATCTGGTGCTGGCAGTGGCACCACACCCATCACTGCACAGCCTTCAGCAGCAGCAGCAGCAACAGCAGCCACCCGCCCTCCTGCTCCTCCAGCAGCACCAGCAGGAGTGCGGAAACGCACTGCTCCTCCCCCCTCTGCAACTCCTGCCGCCGACACTGAGGCCTGTTCTGGCAGCCAGTCCTCAGTGGCCTCCTCTGCTGTGTCCGCTGATTCCCGTGCCAGCAAAAGGCCACGCCAGAGCCTTTTGAGTGAGTCCTTCCAGGGGGTGGTTAGGGCTCTGCCTCCCAGCAGCCGTCGCGTGCGTCAGCTGAACGGCTTGCTGGCACGGGCCATGTGCTCCCAACTCCTGCCGTACACGCTCGTGCAGGAGGGGAGCGACATGCGTGCGCTGCTTGCTTGTGCAGCCCCAGACTGGCAGCTCCCCAGCAGACACTTTTTCACCCGCAAGGCCATTCCTGCACTGCACCGCTTTGTGATGGCCAATGTGGAGCGAGGGCTGGAGCACGCGGTTGGTGAAAGGGTCCACGTCACCATGGACTCCTGGAGCAGCCGCTTCGGGACAGGCCGCTACCTGTCTTTCACTGTCCACTGGGTCAGCTTGGTGGAAGGGGGTGAGGATGGGAGAGCAGCAGCGGGCACAGCAGCAGCAGCAACACAGTGGGTGGTGCCACCCCGCAGGGTCAGGGGAACTGCAGCAGGTTCCTCCGATCCTCTGCCCTCCTCCGGCACACCTGGCCAAACCCCCCGCCTCAGCAGCAGCGTGAAGGCCCGCCACTGCCAAGCGCTGCTGCACTTGGTCAGCCTTGGGAAGACCAAACTGACGGCAACCCATGTGTTGGCCAAACTCCAGGAGCAGGAGAGGATTTGGCTGACCCCCAGAGGCCTCAGAGTCGGAGAGGTGGTGGCCGACAATGGGGCCAATCTGGTTGCCGCAATTGACAGGGGAAACCTGACCCACATCCCCTGTCTTGCCCACGTGCTGAACCTGGTGGTGCAGAAGTTCTTGCGCACCTACCAGGGGATGGGCGAACTGCTGGAAACGGCAAGGAACGTTGTGCGTCACTTCCGACGCTCAGCTGCAGCCTGTGCGAGCCTGGAAGACGTGCAAAAGGAGCTGGAGCTGCCACGCCATCGGCTGATCCTTGACGTTCCAACTCGCTGGAACTCCACCCTGGCGATGTTGGAGCGTCTGGTTGAACAGAAGCACGCTGTCAACCAGTACCTTGCCCAGGCCACTGTTTCCGCCGCTCAGAGAAGGGACAAGACCAGCAACATCCCGTCCATCGTCCCCGATGATGACTGGAGGCACATGCAGCAGGTGTGCTTAGTGCTGGCTCCCTTTCTGCAGGCCACTAACATGGTGAGCAGGGACCATGCTATGGTCTGCGAGTGGGTGCCCCTGGTTTGTCTGCTGAACAGGGCCCTCGATGCTTTGCTAGAACAGGGAGCGGCAGCCTTGGACCAGCAGGAGCGGCAAGCAGCTGCACAGTCCACCTCTGAGGGGGAGGAGGAGGAGGACTTGGTGGAGGTCCCTGACCTTGCTGCTGATGAGGGGGATCAGCACAGCGCAGCTGAGTTGGTGCGGGGGTGGAGAGAGGATGAGGCGGCAGAGAAGGAGGATGAGGACAGCACTGCCGTCGATGTGCCAGCACACGTGGCCCGCCTCTTCCCAATGGCAGCGCACATGCTGACGTGCCTGCGCAAGGACCCCAGGGTGATCCAGATGAAGCAGAGGGAGGACATCTGGATCAGCATGATGTTGGACCCACGCCTCAAGGGGAAGTTGAGCCAGTTCCTGCCGCCTGCAGGAGAAGACCCAGCGCAACAAATAAGGAGCTTGCAGCAGGCCCTTGTTGAGCGCTTGGAGGAAGCCTTCCCTCAGCCTTCCACCCCCACTGTCCAGCCAGCACAGAGGCAGCAGCAGGTGCCTGCATCCAGCAGCAAGCGCCCCACAGACCTGCTGTCTCTCAGCAACGAGCTCTACAGGACTGTAGAGGCTCCGGCAGCAGTGACTAGAGAGGAGGTGCATGCAGCAGCATCCTCCTCCGGTCACAGCCAGCGCCTGACCCGAATGGTGGCTGACTACATGGGGTCCTACAGCGGGCTTGACAGCGATGCCCCTGTTGATCCTAGGGATGCTCGGAAAATTCCGCGGAATTATGAATTCCGTGATTCTGGCCGGAATTAGGTTGATTCCGGTAGTCAAATTGGAATTCCTATACCTCTCAAACGGAATTCCGCGGAAATTTTATAATTCCGACGGAATTTTCCGGAATAGCACAAAAAAAAAATCTCCTGGCGATAGAATAAACCATACTTCCATTATGATCAATTCGATAGAAAAAGTAGCATGATTAAGGATTTGTACTTTTTGAAAAGCATGCTTATATACCATAGCTGGGATTTGAACCCAGGACCTAGTGTGTAGTAGGTATCTGTCTTACCCTCTAGACCATGACCCACACTACATGCTAAAGCTGGCGGTAGCATAAACCATACTTCCATTATGATCAATTCGATAGAAAAAGTAGCATGATTAAGGATTTGTACTTTTTGAAAAGCATGCTTATATACCATAGCTGGGATTTGAACCCAGGACCTAGTGTGTAGTAGGTATCTGTCTTAACCTCTAGACCATGACCCACACTACATGCTAAAGCTGGCGGTAGCATAAACCATACTTCCATTATGATCAATTCGATAGAAAAAGTAGCATGATTAAGGATTTGTACTTTTTGAAAAGCATGCTTATATACCATAGCTGGGATTTGAACCCAGGACCTAGTGTGTAGTAGGTATCTGTCTTAACCTCTAGACCATGACCCACACTACATGCTAAAGCTGGCGGTAGCATAAACCATACTTCCATTATGATCAATTCGATAGAAAAAGTAGCATGATTAAGGATTTGTACTTTTTGAAAAGCATGCTTATATACCATAGCTGGGATTTAAACCCAGGACCTAGTGAGTAGTAGGTATCTGTCTTACCCTCTAGACCATGACCCACACTACATGCTAAAGCTGGCAGTAGCATAAACCATACTTCCATTATGATCAATTCGATAGAAAAAGTAGCATGATTAAGGATTTGTACTTTTTGAAAAGCATGCTTATATACCATAGCTGGGATTTGAACCCAGGACCTAGTGTGTAGTAGGTATCTGTCTTAACCTCTAGACCATGACCCACACTACATGCTAAAGCTGGCGGTAGCATAAACCATACTTCCATTATGATCAATTTGATAGAAAAAGTAGCATGATTAAGGATTTGTACTTTTTGAAAAGCATGCTTATATACCATAGCTGGGATTTGAACCCAGGACCTAGTGTGTAGTAGGTATCTGTCTTACACTCTAGACCAGGGGTCCCCAAACATTTTGGGTTGAGGGCCGGGTCAACATACTTCAGACCGCTGGTGGGCCGGAGTAAACATAAAATGATGTAGAAGTCTTTGCGGACCAGACAGTGAAGCATACCCAGGTGACAATCTGCAAGCCAATTGGACAGCAGTGTCACCTGATGTGGAATTTGATTGGAAACCAGCAAAATTTCTGCTTTCTGGCTTCCATGTGGATGGGGGGTGCTGCACTGCTATTCCATATGTGGACCACCAATATTTAAAGATGTAGCTGACTGCATTTATAAGCAATACATTTTCTGTGTGGGGGGCCGGTAACAAAGCCTTAGGGGGCCACATTCGGCCCGCGGGCCTTAGTTTGAGGACCACTGCTCTAGACCATCAACCACACTCAGGGCCAGGCTTTAGCATGTAGTGTGGTCTAGAGGGTAAGACAGATACCTACTACACACTAGGTTCTGGGTTCAAATCCCAGCTATGGTATATAAGCTGTTTTGAAAATCTGCAATTCCCTACTGCGATGGATGGATGGATGGATGGATGGATGGATGGATGGATGGAGGAGGAGGGAGAGAGGGAGTTTAAAATTTCTCCGACGGAATTCTGTATAAATCGGAATTCCGCAGAACTGTCCCGGTATACCGTCGGAATGGAACGGTAACGGAATTGCTATATGTCGGAATGCGGAATTGTGCCGGAAACGGAAATCGCCTATTCCGACCATGCCTGGTTGATCCCATGGAGTATTGGGTCAAGCGCCTGGAGATCTGGAGTGAGCTGGCGCAGTACGCCCTGGAAGTGCTGTCCTGCCCCCCTTCCAGCGTGCTGTCCGAGCGCTGCTTCAGTGCAGCTGGTGGCGTGGTCACCGAGAAACGCTCACGTCTGTCTCACAAGTCTGTGGATAGACTGACGTTTCTCAAGATGAACCAGGCGTGGGTGGAAGGCGAGTTCCAGGCCCCTGTTGTCGGCGAGAGGGGGACATGAACTGGCTGCCGGAAGAACCATCGTTAATGTGCCTTACCACCCTTTACCGGCTCCTGCTCACTAAGCCAGCCTGGTTCACTTTGACTATTACGTCGCCTGCAGCCACACATTTTACATCTACAGTGGGCTGCTGTGTACTGCCCTTCTGCTGTCTGTCTGTCTGTCTGTGTTTCCCACTGCCAGGGTACACAGATTTACCTTCTGCTGCCGCTCTGCCATCAGCTATTACGTCAAACAATAGCTGCCCCTGCTGCCTGTATTTAAAAAAAGAAAAAAAAAAAAAAAAGGTTTAATTTTTCTGAGGTGCCCGGGTTGAAAACTGTGTTGTCCCAGTTGTGTATTGGACACGATGTGGGCTGCACGACCGCTGTCTGGGACCTCCTGTTGTGTTTATTTACAGCCCTGGTATCAACGCTAGGTACCAGGGCTATTATGTCACGCTGCCTACCTACCTGCTGCCACACTGACACTACTCTCCTCCATTCCTCCTGCTGCTGCTGCTGCCTGTCTGTGTTTCCCACTGCCAAGGGTACACAGATTTTACCTTCTGCTGCCACTCTGCCACCAGCTATTACGTCCAACAATAGCTACTCTCATTACTCCTCCATTCCTCCTGCTGCTGCTGCTGTCTGTCTGTGTTTCCCACTGCCAGGGTAAACAGAATTACCTTCTGCTGCCACTCTGCCACCAGCTATTACGTCCAACAATAGCTATATCTGTGTAATTTGCTGTAAAAAAAAAAAAAGTAAACCATTAAAAAAAAAAAAAAGTTTAATTTTTCTGAGGTGCCCGGGTTGAAAACTGTGTTGTCCCAGTTGTGTATTGGACACGATGTGGGCTGCACGACCGCTGTCTGGGACCTCCTGTTGTGTTTATTTACAGCCCTGGTATCAACGCTAGGTACCAGGGCTATTATGTCACGCTGCCTACCTACCTGACTGCCTGCTGCCACACACTCATCCTCCTCCTCCTGCTGCTGAATTTACCTCCTGCTGTCTGTGTGTTTCCACTGCCAGGGAGCACATACAATGGCGCTTCCAACATGCGTGCGCCACCAGCTATTTATTACGCTCAAAAATAGCTGCATTTCTTTAAAAAACACAAAAAATATATATTCTTTTTATTAATACTTTGTGATATTATTTTTAGAGGTGTCCGGGTTGAAAACTGTGTTGTCCCAGTTGTGTATTGGACATGATGTGGGCTTCACGACCGCTGTCTGGAACCTCATGCTGTGTATTTACGGCCTGGTACCACCGCTAGGTACCACACAGCCTATTATGTCTCGCTGCCTGCCTCATTGACTGCCTGCTGCCACACAATCATCCTCCTCCTCCTGCTGCTGCTGCTGCTGAATTTACCTCATGCTGTCTGTGTGTTTCCACTGCCAGGGAGCACATACAATGGCGCTTCCAACATGCGTGCGCCACCAGCTATTTATTACGCTCAAAAATAGCTGCATTTCTTTAAAAAAAAATATATAAAAGAGAAATAAGTGAAGAAGAAGAAGACGATATAGAAGAAGAAGAAGATATAGAAAAAGAAGAAGACGAAATAGAAAAATAATAATAAGAAGAGGATATAGAAGAAGAAGAAGAAGAAGAAGAAGAAGAAGAAGAAGAAGAAGAAGAAGAAGAAGAAGAAGAAGAAGAAGAAGAAGAAGAAGAAGAAGAAGAAGAAGAAGTAGAAGAAGAAGAAGAAGAAGAAGAAGAAGAAGAAGAAGAAGAAGAAGAAGAAGAAGAAGAAGAAGAAGAAGAAGAAGAAGAAGAAGAAGATGAAGAAGAACTAGAAGAAGAAGAAGATGAAGAAATAGATGAAGAAGAAGAAGATGAAGAAGAAGATGAAGAAGAAGATGAAGAAGAAGAAGAAGAAGAAGAAGAAGAAGATATAGAAGAAGAAGATATAGAAGAAGAAGATATAGAAGAAGAAGAAGAAAATGAAGAAGAAGAAGAAGAAGAAGATATAGAAGAAGAAGAAGAAGAAGATATAGAAGAAGAAGAAGAAGAAGATGAAGATATAGAAGATAAAGAAGAAGAAGAAGAAGAAGAAGTATATACACTACTGAACATAATTTTGGACACAACTTCTCTTCTCTTTCCACCTTTTTTTTAAAGGAACATCCCCACATAATCACTTGCTGTTGTTACTTGGAAAAAAAGATGTTTCTTGCATCATTCACCCTCAAAACAAGTGTTGGAAGCTATTTAAGGCCAATTTGAATAGTCAGCTCGAATAATGAGCTCGAATACCGACTCGAATAGTGAGCTCGAAGTCCGAGGTCGAATTGAATAGTAAAAAATATTCGACTCGAATATTCGACCAAATTCGAATAATTTACTATTCGAATTCGACCAAACTCGAATAATAAAAAGGGGTATCCGAGCATCACTAGCCTGCATCCACCAGAAGCAAGCGCTTGCGCACCACCGACCTGCTGTCTCTGACCCAAGAGCTCTACATGAGTGTAGAGCTGCCAAGGACTAGAGGGGAGGTGCCTGCAGCAACATCCTTCTCCAGTCACAGGCAGCGCTTGACCCGCATGGTGGCTGACTACATGGGGTCCTTCAGCGGGCTTGACAGCGTGGCCCCTGTTGATCCCATGGAGTATTGGGTCAAGCACCTGCCGATCTGGAGCGAGCTTGCGCAGTACGCCCTGGAAGTGCTCTCCTGACCCCCTTCCAGCGTACTGTCAGAGCGTTGCTTCAGTGCAGCCGGAGGAGTCGTCACTGAGAAGCGATCTCGTCTGTCTCACAAGTCTGTGGACAGACTGACGTTTCTCAAAATGAACCAGGCTTGGGTGGAAGGCGAATTCATGGCCCCTGTTGTCGGCGAGAGGGGTACATGAAGTGACGAATGGCACACACACATACACCTGCTGCTGCTGCTGTTATATTTCATACTGCTGTCTGCGTCTCCACTGCCAGGGAACACATTACAAGGTGCTGCTGCCCAAGCGCCACCAGCTATTACGCTCAACAATAGCTTCAATAATTTAAAAACAAAAAAAAATTGTAAATATTTTAGAGGTGTCCGGGTTGAAAACTGTGCTGTCCCAATTGTGTATTGGACACAATGTGGGCTTCACGACCGCTGTCTGGAACCTCATGCTGTGTATTTACGGCCCTGGAACCAACGCTAGGAACCAGGGCCTACTATGTCTCGCTGCCTGCTGCCAAATGCCAGTCTGCCACACACAATTATCCTCCTCAAGCTGCCTGCTGTTATATTTCCTCCTGCTGTCTGTGTCTCCTCTCCACTGCCAGGGAACACATTACAAGGTGCTGCTGCCCAAGCGCCACCAGCTATTACGCTCAACAATAGCTGCAATAATTTAAAAAAAATAATTGTAATTATTTTAGAGGTGTCCGGGTTGAAAACTGTGCTGTCCCAATTGTGTATTGGACACAATGTGGGCTTCACAACTGCTGTCTGGAACCTCATGCTGTGTATTTACAGCCCTGGAACCACCGCTAGGAACCAGGGCCTACTATGTCTCGCTGCCTGCCCTCCTGCCTGCTGCCAAATGCCAGTCTGCCATACACACTTATCCTCCTCAAGCTGCCTGCTGTTATATTTCCTCCTGCTGTCTGTGTCTCTTCTCCACTGCCAGGGAACACATTACAAGGTGCTGCTGCCCAAGCGCCACCAGCTATTACGCTCAACAATAGCTGCAATAATTAAAAAAAAATAATTGTAATTATTTTAGAGGTGTCCGGGTTGAAAACTGTGCTGTCCCAATTGTGTATTGGACACAATGTGTGCTTCACGACCGCTGTCTGGAACCTCATGCTGTGTATTTATGGCCCTGGAACCACCGCTAGGAACCAGGGCCTACTATGTCTCACTGCCTGCCCTCCTGCCTGCTGCCAAATGCCAGTCTGCCACACACACTTATCCTCCTCAAGCTGCCTGCTGTTATATTTCCTCCTGCTGTCTGTGTCTCTTCTCCACTGCCAGGGAACACATTACAAGGTGCTGCTGCCCAAGCGCCACCAGCTATTACGCTCAACAATAGCTGCAATAATTAAAAAAAAATAATTGTAATTATTTTAGAGGGGTCCGGGTTGAAAACTGTGCTGTCCCAATTGTGTATTGGACACAATGTGTGCTTCACGACCGCTGTCTGGAACCTCATGCTGTGTATTTATGGCCCTGGAACCACCGCTAGGAACCAGGGCCTACTATGTCTCACTGCCTGCCCTCCTGCCTGCTGCCAAATGCCAGTCTGCCACACACACTTATCCTCCTCAAGCTGCCTGCTGTTATATTTCCTCCTGCTGTCTGTGTCTCCTCTCCACTGCCAGGGAACATATTACAAGGTGCTGCTGCCCAAGCGCCACCAGCTATTACGCTCAACAATAGCTGCAATAATTTAAAAACAAAAACAAAAATTGTAATTATTTTAGAGGTGTCCGGGTTGAAAACTGTGCTGTCCCAATTGTGTATTGGACACAATGTGGGCTTCACGACCGCTGTCTGGAACCTCATGCTGTGTATTTACGGCCCTGGAACCACCGCTAGGAACCAGGGCCTACTATGTCTCGCTGCCTGCCCTTCTGCCTGCTGCCGAATGCCAGTCTGCCTCACACACTTATCCTCCTCAAGCTGCCTGCTGTTATATTTCCTCCTCTCCACTGCCAGGGAACACATTACAAGGTGCTGCTGCCCAAGCGCCACCAGCTATTACGCTCAACAATAGCTGCAATAATTAAAAAAAAAATGTAATTATATTAGAGGTGTCCGGGTTGAAAACTGTGCTGTCCCAATTGTGTATTGGACACAATGTGGGCTTCATGACCGCTGTCTGGAACCTCATGCTGTGTATTTACGGCCCTGGAACCACCGCTAGGAACCAGGGCCTACTATGTCTCGCTGCCTGCCCTCCTGCCTGCTGTCAAATGCCAGTCTGCCACACACACCTATCCTCATCAAGCTGCCTGCTGTTATATTTCCTCCTGCTGTCTGTGTCTCCTCTCCACTGCCAGGGAACACATTACAAGGTGCTGCTGCCCAAGCGCCACCAGCTATTACGCTCAACAATAGCTGCAATAATTTAAAAACAAAAACAAAAATTGTAATTATTTTAGAGGTGTCCGGGTTGAAAACTGTGCTGTCCCAATTGTGTATTGGACACAATGTGGGCTTCACGACCGCTGTATGGAACCTCATGCTGTGTATTTACGGCCCTGGAACCACCGCTAGGAACCAGGGCCTACTATGTCTCGCTGCCTGCCCTCCTGCCTGCTGCCAAATGCCAGTCTGCCACACACACTTATCCTCCTCAAGCTGCCTGCTGTTATATTTCCTCCTGCTGTCTGTGTCTCCTCTCCACTGCCAGGGAACACATTACAAGGTGCTGCTGCCCAAGCGCCACCAACTATTACGCTCAACAATAGCTGCAATAATTTAAAAAAAAAATGTAATTATTTTAGAGGTGTCCGGGTTGAAAACTGTGCTGTCCCAATTGTGTATTGGACACAATGTGGGCTTCATGACCGCTGTCTGGAACCTCATGCTGTGTATTTACGGCCCTGGAACCACCACTAGGAACCAGGGCCTACTATGTCTCGCTGCCTGCCCTCCTGCCTGCTGTCAAATGCCAGTCTGCCACACACACTTATCCTCCTCAAGCTGCCTGCTGTTATATTTCCTCCTGCTGTCTGTGTCTCCTCTCCACTGCCAGGGAACACATTACAAGGTGCTGCTGCCCAAGCCCCACCAGCTTTTACGCTCAACAATAGCTGCAATAATTAAAAAAAAAAATTGTAATTATTTTAGAGGTGTCCGGGTTGAAAACTGTGCTGTCCCAATTGTGTATTGGACACAATGTAGGCTTCACGACCGCTGTCTGGAACCTCATGCTGTGTATTTATGGCCCTGGAACCACCGCTAGGAACCAGGGCCTACTATGTCTCGCTGCCTGCCCTCCTGCCTGCTGCCAAATGCCAGTCTGCCACACACACTTATCCTCCTCAAGCTGCCTGCTGTTATATTTCCTCCTGCTGTCTGTGTCTCCTCTCCACTGCCAGGGAACATATTACAAGGTGCTGCAGCCCAAGCGCCACCAGCTATTACGCTCAACAATAGCTGCAATAATTTAAAAACAAAAACAAAAATTGTAATTATTTTAGAGGTGTCCGGGTTGAAAACTGTGCTGTCCCAATTGTGTATTGGACACAATGTGGGCTTCACGACCGCTGTCTGGAACCTCATGCTGTGTATTTACGGCCCTGGAACCACCGCTAGGAACCAGGGCCTACTATGTCTCGCTGCCTGCCCTCCTGCCTGCTGCCAAATGCCAGTCTGCCACACACACTTATCCTCCTCAAGCTGCCTGCTGTTATATTTCCTCCTGCTGTCTGTGTCTCCTCTCCACTGTCAGGGAACACATTACAAGGTGCTGCTGCCCAAGCGCCACCAGCTATTACGCTCAACAATAGCTGCAATAATTTAAAAACAAAAATAAAATTGTAAATATTTTAGAGGTGTCCGGGTTGAAAACTGTGCTGTCCCAATTGTGTATTGGACACAATGTGGGCTTCATGACCGCTGTCTGGAACCTCATGCTGTGTATTTACGGCCCTGGAACCACCGCTAGAAACCAGGGCCTACTATGTCTCGCTGCCTGCCCTCCTGCCTGCTGCCAAATGCCAGTCTGCCACAAACACTTATCCTCCTCAAGCTGCCTGCTGTTATATTTCCTCCTGCTGTCTGTGTCTCCTCCCCACTGCCAGGGAACACATTACAAGGTGCTGCTGCCCAAGCACCACCAGCTATTACGCTCAACAATAGCTGCAATAATTAAAAAAAAAAATTGTAATTATTTTAGAGGTGTCCGGGTTGAAAACTGTGCTGTCCCAATTGTGTATTGGACACAATGAGGGCTTCACGACCGCTGTCTGGAACCTCATGCTGTGTATTTACGGCCCTGGAACCACCGCTAGGAACCAGGGCCTACTATGTCTCGCTGCCTGCCCTCCTGCCTGCTGTCAAATGCCAGTCTGCCACACACACTTATCCTCCTCAAGCTGCCTGCTGTTATATTTCCTCCTGCTGTCTGTGTCTCCTCTCCACTGCCAGGGAACACATTACAAGGTGCTGCTGCCCAAGCGCCACCAGCTATTACGCTCAACAATAGCTGCAATAATTTAAAAAAAAATTGTAATTATTTTAGAGGTGTCCGGGTTGAAAACTGTGCTGTCCCAATTGTGTATTGGACACAATGTGGGCTTCACGACCACTGTCTGGAACCTCATGCTGTGTATTTAGGCCCTGGAACCACCGCTAGGAACCAGGGCCTACTATGTCTCGCTGCCTGCCCTCCTGCCTGCTGCCAAATGCCAGTCTGCCACACACACTTATCCTCCTCAAGCTGCCTGCTGTTATATTTCCTCCTGCTTTCTGTGTCTCCTCTCCACTGCCAGGGAACACATTACAAGGTGCTGCTGCCCAAGCGCAGCCAGCTATTACGCTCAACAATAGCTGCAATAATTTAAAAAAAAATTGTAATTATTTTAGAGGGGTCCGGGTTGAAAACTGTGCTGTCCCAATTGTGTATTGGACACAATGTGGGCTTCACAACCGCTGTCTGGAACCTCATGCTGTGTATTTACGGCCCTGGAACCAACGCTAGGACCCAGGGCCTACTATGTCTTGCTGCCTGCTGCCAAATGCAAGTCTGCCACACACACTTATCCTCCTCAAGCTGCCTGCTGTTATATTTCCTCCTGCTGTCTGTGTCTCCTCTCCACTGCCAGGGAACACATTACAAGGTGCTGCTGCCCAAGCGCCACCAGCTATTACGCTCAACAATAGCTGCAATAATTTAAAAACAAAAACAAAAATTGTAATTATTTTAGAGGTGTCCGGGTTGAAAACTGTGCTGTCCCAATTGTGTATTTGACACAATGTGGGCTTCACGACCACTGTCTGGAACCTCATGCTGTGTATTTACGGCCCTGGAACCACCGCTAGGAACCAGGGCCTACTATGTCTCGCTGCCTGCCCTCCTGCCTGCTGCCAAATGCCAGTCTGCCACACACACTTATCCTCCTCAAGCTGCCTGCTGTTATATTTTCTCCTGCTGTCTGTGTCTCCTCTCCACTGTCAGGGAACACATTACAAGGTGCTGCTGCCCAAGCGCCACCAGCTATTACGCTCAACAATAGCTGCAATAATTTAAAAAAAGAAATAAATTGTAATTATTTTAGAGGTGTCCGGGTTGAAAACTGTGCTGTCCCAATTGTGTATTGGACACAATGTGGGCTTCACGACCGCTGTCTGGAACCTCATGCTGTGTATTTACGGCCCTGGAACCACCGCTAGGAACCAGGGCCTACTATGTCTCCCTGCCTGCCCTCCTGCCTGCTGCCAAATGCCAGTCTGCCACACACACTTATCCTCCTCAAGCTGCCTGCTGTTATATTTCCTCCTGCTGTCTGTGTCTCCTCTCCACTGCCAGGGAACACATTACAAGGTGCTGCTGCCCAAGCGCCACCAGCTATTACGCTCAACAATAGCTGCAATAATTTAAAAACAAAAACAAAAATTGTAATTATTTTAGAGGTGTCCGGGTTGAAAACTGTGCTGTCCCAATTGTGTATTGGACACAATGTGGGCTTCACGACCGCTGTCTGGAACCTCATGCTGTGTATTTACGGCCCTGGAACCACCGCTAGGAACCAGGGCCTACTATGTCTCGCTGCCTGCCCTCCTGCCTGCTGCCAAATGCCAGTCTGCCACACACACTTATCCTCCTCAAGCTGCCTGCTGTTATATTTCCTCCTGCTGTCTGTGTCTCCTCTCCACTGCCAGGGAACACATTACAAGGTGCTGCTGCCCAAGCGCCACCAGCTATTACGCTCAACAATAGCTGCAATAATTTAAAAAAAATTGTAATTATTTTAGAGGTGTCTGGGTTGAAAACTGTGCTGTCCCAATTGTGTATTGGACACAATGTGGGCTTCATGACCGCTGTCTGGAACCTCATGCTGTGTATTTACGGCCCTGGAACCACCGCTAGGAACCAGGGCCTACTATGTCTCGCTGCCTGCCCTCCTGATTGCTGCCAAATGCCAGTCTGCCACACACACTTATCCTCCTCAAGCTGCCTGCTGTTATATTTCCTCCTGCTGTTTGTGTCTTCTCTCCACTGCCAGGGAACACATTACAAGGTGCTGCTGCCCAAGCGCCACCAGCTATTACGCTCAACAATAGCTGCAATAATTTAAAAACAAAAAAAAAATTGTAATTATTTTAGAGGTGTCCGGGTTGAAAACTGTGCTGTCCCAATTGTGTATTGGACACAATGTGGGCTTCACGACCGCTGTCTGGAACCTCATGCTGTGTATTTACGGCCCTGGAACCACCGCTAGGAACCAGGGCCTATTATGTCAGTCACATCACACTGCCTGACACACATTACTCCTCCTCCTGTAGCCTCATTGAGCTTCTGCTGTCTGTGTGCTGCTACCACTGCCAGGGAGAACAGAAGAAGAACTATTTTCTGCTGCCACCCACTCTCCTACCAGCTATTACCACCACACTACAATAGCTGCAACTACTTCCTCCTCCTGCTGATGTCTGTGTTTTACCACCGCCAGGGTACACAGAAAAAGGCGCTGTGGCTTGCAATGTGCCACTACCTACCTATTATGCCATCAACACAAATATAACTATGGTGTTATTCAAATAAAATATTTCCACAAATGAATTAAAAAAAAAGATTACAAAAGAAAGGAAAACCAAGACACATAATATAATGAAAGAGAAGAAGAGGAAGAAGAAGAAGAAGATGAAGAAGAAGAAGATATAGAAGAAGAAGATATAGAAGAAGAAGAAGATATAGAAGAAGAAGAAGAAGAAGAAGAAGTAGAAGAAGAAGAAGAAGAAGAAGAAGAAGAAGAAGAAGAAGAAGAAGAAGAAGAAGAAGAAGAAGAAGAAGAAGAAGAAGAAGAAGAAGATGATGAAGAAGAAGAAGATATAGAAGAAGAAGATATAGAAGAAGATATAGAAGAAGAAGAAGAAGAAGAAGAAGAAGAAGATATAGAAGAAGAAGATATAGAAGAAGAAGAAGAAGAAGATATAGAAGAAGAAGATATAGAAGAAGAAGAAGAAGAAGAAGAAGAAGAAGAAGAAGAAGAAGAAGAAGAAGAAGAAGAAGAAGAAGAAGAAGAAGAAGAAGATATAGAAGAAGAAAATATAGAAAAAGAAGATATAGAAGAAGAAGATATAGAAGAAGAAGATATAGAAGAAGAAGAAGGTATAGAAGAAGAAGAAGATATAGAAGAAGAAGAAGAAGATATAGAAGAAGAAGAAGAAGATATAGAAGAAGAAGAAGAAGATATAGAAGAAGAAGAAGAAGAAGAAGAAGAAGAAGAAGAAGAAGAAGAAGAAGAAGAAGAAGAAGAAGAAGAAGAAGATAATGAAGAAGAAGAAAAAGAAGAAGATATAGAAGAAGATATAGAAGAAGAAGAAAAAGAAGATATAGAAGAAGAAGAAGAAGATATAGAAGAAGAAGAAGATATAGAAGAAGAAGATGAAGACGACGTAAATGAAGACTTCCAACACCCATTTTGGACACACCTTCTCATGCAAACACTTTTCATGAAGTTAATTTACTTTTTTTGAGACCCTTTTTATAACTACTACATCACCACATAATCACTTGATGTTTTTCTTCATAAAAAAGGTGGTTTCATGCATCATTGACCTCCAATACAAGTTTTACAAGCTATTTAAGGCCAGCTCGAATATTTTACTCGAATACAGACTCGGATAGTGACGTCGGATATCCGAGGTCGAATCGGATATTCGATTACATCGGATATTGAACTTCGAGTGAATTCGGATAGTTTACTATCCAAATTCGACCAAACTCGAATAAGATAATGAGGTATCCGAGCAACACTGCAGCTCACTCCCCTCCTAAAGTGTCTCCCTTTTTCCCATCCCAAGTGGAGCATTAATGAGAGGTTACTCACCCATCTCTCTGTATTTCACTGACAAGATCTCCCTTCAGTTGTGGGCACCTCTAGCTTCCTAATATCTGGGGGCACGTCTATCTACCTAGTATTAGTTAGCCAGAGGTACACTTAGTATTAGGAGACACCTGTGGCTACCTACTCTGGGTAGGGGAAGTAGGGCAGAAGTAACAGCGGGGCCAGCCAGCACATATGTGGTGGGGGTTGTAGGTTCATGGAGGGCAAAGTGTAGGGTGCCAGAACATCTGTGCCTATAGGCTCCTGACTGTGATGTAAATATGGCCCTGTACCTCACATTTCTGCATTCAAGACTTCTCATGAGCCCCACCTTTTCTTTAAAATACTGCACTACATCCATTGTGCTCTGAGATTCAGAGCCTTCAAATAAATTCCCAGGCAGAAATAACACTTGACAGATTTAATCAGGGATGCTCGGGTAGTACTTTTTAAAACCCGAATGGATCCGGATCCGGGTACCCAGATATCCAGATCCGATTCAGATATCCGGATCCAACCTTTCGGATATCCGAGTGAACGCAGATATCCGACCGCATTATCCGCGGATACCCGACCTATTCGGGTATCCAGATAGAAAAACTGGAAGTGCCCTTTAAATAGCTTTAAAAAGGGTTTTTAGGGTAAATGATGCATGTAGCACTAGCATCATGTTTTTTTAAAGGGAAACACTCATTTATTATTTGGTGAACATAAAAAAAAAAAAAAAAAAGCCTGTAAATTATTAACATCAGGATAGTTTCCAGACAGCGGTCGACGGTCGTGCAGCCCACATTGTTTCCAAAGTCCAATCACACAACTGGGACACCTTTCAGCCCAGACACCTACAAAAATGACACCACAATTGTGTTTTGGGTTGAATATAGGTGGTGGTATCAGCAGCAGTGGCCTGTGGCACCGTGACGGTGGGAGCCAGCGCCAGCTTGCTTCGGCCTCTTGAACTCCTCATGCTCAACAACATGTTTTTTGACCAGATGGGTGATGAAGCTGGAGGTCCCATACTCGTAGAGGTCACAACCTCTCCTCATCTGTAGTTTGCACACATTGCATATGGCAAACTTGCTGTCCAATGAGGGCAGAGTGAAAAACCGCCAGATTGGGGAGGTAAAGATTCCCCTGCGGCCTGAATGGGATGCTGCTGCTTTTCTCTGTGCCGGTTGGGGGTAGAGTGGTGCGGCTGGTGGTAGCGGCGGAAGGATGTGGGTCCCGCATTCCACGGCCACAGTCTGCAATGCTGATCCTCCGTGCCAAACCCACCGGCGCATCCTCCTTCTCAGAGTTAGAGCTGACATCCCCATCCTGTGGATGGTAGTCACGGTCCTTCATCCCATCATCAACATCATACTCGCCCTCCTCAAAACCCAGAACATCCTCCTCAAACTCCTTGCGGCTAACAGCCCTGAGTTCAATTGTGGCACCTGGAGCGAAAAGCTCGCTGACTGAGGGTAGGCTGCCCGCTGGGGTCGACACTGACACAGCAGACCTTCTGAGGGTGGCCGTAATGTTGCTCCCTGTCCTCTTGCCCTTGCTGCCCCTCCCCCGGCTGCTGGTGCCAGCAATCATAGTACAACTTATATGTGATCATGTCACCAGAGGATGTGGGGTACATTTACTTTAATAAAATTGAGGTTGGACTTTAAATCAAATCAGCACAGAGTGACAGAACGCAGAGTAGAGGACAGACAGTGCACACTATCTGTCTAACTGTCACACTGACAATGCTCAGCACAGCAGCACTGCAGTAATCTGTAGTAAGCTAAAGGTGCGTACACACATGCGGCTATAGTCGTTTGAAACGATCATTCCCCGATCGTTTCAAACGACGATCGTTTAAAAAAAAGCAACCAACGATCATTAAGTCTAACGACGGACGAGCTAGATTGTTAAAAACGAACGATCTAGCTTGGCGGATTTTTTCCAACGACGATCGTTTGCAAAAGTAGTACATCGTTGGAAACGGTCGTTCATACTAGGCTTGACATGCGCATTTTGCTATTTCTCCATGAAACTTCTCATTTTTATGCGCAAGCACAATAGTTGCTTTACGTAATGTAACGTTCGTTCTAACGATCAGATTGTTACACACATTTAAAAACTAACTTTACTTAGGTCGTTCTTTCATCAATTAAAAGTTCGTTCGTCGTTCTCAACAAACGATCGTTGTCGTATGTGTGTACGTAGCATAATACTTTACTACTCTCTATCAACTAACTGCAGTACTAACTATATACAATACAATAACACAGTAATCCTATTCCCTAACCTATACTGTCCTGCTGGCCTGCACAGCACACACAGACACAGACAGGACCTAACTGAGTGAATGAAATTAAACAATTACAAGCTAGCTAGCTAAAAAAAACAATAGAACAATAGTGTAGTGAAGGTGTTTAGCACTCAAAAGCTTTAGGTTTATCACTATATACAGCACTTGCTAAGCCAACAGCACTGGAGCAAGTCTGTCAGTGAGCAGCCAGCCACACAAGCAAGGACTATCTGTCTCATCATGCCAGCCCTCCTTATTATACAAGGGGGCTGGCCAGGGTTCCCTTCTGTGATTGGGTGCTAGGGCTTAGTCTGGGAGCCCTCTGATTGGCTCAATGAGGTAAGGGGAGGGGGGGGGGGGGGGGGCTGGCCAGAGTTCTCCTCTGTGATTGGTTGCTAGGGCTTCTGCTGGGAGCCCTCTGATTGGCTCAATGACATCATCTCCTTAGTTACAGTACCCAGATCCGGATATCTGGGTATGCAGCCAGATATCTGCATAGAGCTATCTGGATTTGGCCCCAGGTATCCGGAATCCGGATCCGACCGGATAGCGGAAAAATGGTCGGATACCCGAGTTACCCGGGTATCCGGGATCCGGATGAGCATCCCTGGATTTAATGTCTATATGTTGTTGTCAACATAGTTGAGTGTCATTTTTGTTTCATAAAGCTCTAAACAATAACTTTACCAAAATGTCTCCGAGTACAAACCTCAAGAGTTCTGATACCCATATGCAATAGCTGTTGAATTTATAAAAGTGATGTCCAAATTGCTGTTGTTTAGATGCTCCGTGATGGACATCCTCCCTTCCCTAAACTCCTCTGCAATACTTATGGTACTGTGAGAGAACGCGGAAAAGCCGCCGCGTGTGCTGATAGCAAGGCGGCTGATTCCGCGTCCAATGTGGCGGTTTGCACGCGGAAGCGTGCGTCTGGTAACATGGCAGAACACGGAAAAGCCACCGCATGTATTGACAGCAAGGCGGCTGGTTCCGCGTCCAGCGCGGAGGTTTGCACGCAGCAGCGTGTGTCTGGTGTGGCTGAGTCTGTTAGTTCACACAAGCTTAGGAATACGCGCGCGCGTGCTGAGTGGCAGAACTTTTATGATGGGCAAGGGGGGATCAGCTGACCGAGCCGATCAGCTGAGCCCAGAGCTGGTAACTATTGGTTAATCACTTAGGGGTGGCGCCAGAGAGCACTACTCCATATATAGTTACTGCTGCCCAGTCACAAGTTGTCTGCCGTTGCGAACACTACGTGGAAGCACTCAGACCTTAGTCAGATCTAACAGTGTGTTTGAACCAGGAGGACCTGGGAATTCACACTGAGCCAGTTAACTTGTATTATTGCTCTGTTATATGTTAGACTAGTTCCAGGGTGTAGAGACCACGGACCTCACACCCAGACTAGGGAACTTGTGTTATCATTCTGTTATACATCAGACTAGTTCCAGGGTGTAGAGACCACGGACCTCACACCCAGACTAGGGAACTTGTGTTATCATTCTGTTATACATCAAACTAGTTCCAAGGTGTAGAGACCATGGACCTCACACCCAGACTAGGGAACTTGTGTTATCATTCTGTGATACATCAGACTAGTTCCAGGGTGTAGAGACCACGGACCTCACACCCATACTAGGGAACTTGTGTTATCATTCTGTTATACATCAGACTAGTTCCAGGGTGTAGAGACCACGGACCTCACACCCAGATTAGGGAACGTGTTATACATCAGACTAGTTCCAGGGTGTAGAGACCACGGACCTCACACCCAGACTAAGCATTGTTTGATATATGTTATGACTTATTGCTTTCCTGACTATTCCTCTGATCACTGATTCGGTACCTTGCATATCTGATATTCCGTTGCCAAACCCTGCTTGCCTTGGATACCGAATCAGCTTTCTGTCTTTGTACTTTGTCTGTCTGTGTGTTGCCGACCTGGCTTGCCCGACCTCGAGAGCTATCTCTCCCCTTAAGAGATAGTCTCCGGATCAGATAGTGATATCCACCTTCTGGTGTCACTCACCCTCTGATCCTTCCTACCTCCAGCCTGACTCCACCCCTTGGAGAGTCTCAGGCTGCTGGAAGGTTCCTGTACTCTCTAAAGCAGTATTGCCTATACTGCCTAAGATCACCTGCTCTTCAGGTGTGTCTCCAAAGTATTACTGTTACACCAAACACTCTTATATACATAGGTGTCCAGAGGTTAGTAATATATCTGTATTATCGGTGATTCTGCAGATCATCAATAATCAGGTATATACAGGGCCGGATTTGTACTTCTTACCGCCCAAGGCCGACTATTACCAGCCGCTCCAACCGAAACCGTATCCTACCACCTCTCTCCACACACACCCATCCAAAAAATTTTGGGCCGATGGTGTCCACTATTGGGGCTAGTGCCGAGGTCTCCATAGCAACGTGAAGTGAATCAATCATGTCACACGGGGGAACTGGTCAATCAAGCGATCTACAGGTGATGGGCGTGGTGAGAGCCGTCCACCACACACACATAGTCAAAAGTGGCTCACAATTGGACATTGGGTGGGGTCAGCAACACGTAAAAGTGAGTCCTGTACCCACTGCTTTCTCCAGGGTAACAGCGCTAGCCAATCAATAATTAAGAAATGGGTACTGTGAGACGCTGCCTTCTGTATTCTGTACTATTTGCTGGTGCTGCCCCTGGTCTTTTCATTCCCCACACCAAGTGTGTGAGACCCGGCCTTCTGTAACTGCCTGGAGGAGCTGCTGCTATGTTATTGGACAAGGTCTGGCTTTTTGCTAGTCACACACTGTTCACAAACATTTGGTTAACGGACTGCAGCTGCCTGTAGCACAGCACAGGCAGATGCCAGCTGGTACTAATAGTGCAGTTATCCTGACCACTTTCATTTGTTTGGACACTTGCAAATAATGCCCTGCAAATAATGCCCACTGTGTGCAGGCCGCCCCTTGTTTATCTGGTGCCCTAGGCCATGGCCTATGTGGCCTTGCCAGAAATCCGGCCATGGGTATATATCTGTATTCTTGGTGATACTGCAGATCACCAATAATCAGATTCTCTCTGTGTGCTGACACCGATCATTACAGGTACAAAATCCTATCGCATGGATACTCCCTGATGTATTTTCAACGTCTTGTTGAGGTGGTCTGCTTGCCACTGCAGCAACCTGGCTTCCATTCTGGGAGAGGGTGGGGTATTTGGTGCCACTCACCCACCCTTACATTGTTCCCTATGTGAAGGTTAATGGCTACATGAGCTTAATTCATTAAAGGGGAGGGGACATGGAAAAATAGAGTAGGTAGTTGGCCCAGCATTTGGGTATGTGGTGAGGGCTGGCTTGTGATGGTAGGGGTGGAGCTGGCTGACTAAAACTCCCTTCCATTGTTCCCTATGAGAGAGAGGGGAGCAGGAAAACACGTTAGCAGAAGAACTGCATGATACTCAAAAGTAACATCACCCCAAAATAAGACATAGGTAAATGTGAAAGCATCTTTAGCGTAATTTTTTGCTAGTTGGGAGTGAAGGGAATTTCTGCAGTGGGAATATAAATAACAAAAGAAGAACAAATTCGATAATGTACAAAGAGGCACATTAGGCTCGATTCATTAAAACGCGCTGCAAAAGCAGCACGAGCTAAATGACCATCGCGCAAGGTAAATACAGGAATGCATGCTACGCGCGGTAGGGCTGCATAGCGTGCGCTCCTATATTACCTGTGATAGTTACTATTTTGTGGCAGCCCCTTACATATAATGCGAGATGTAAAGTATTGCAATTGCGATACTTGCCTAGCGCGGCTGTTACTTCGTTAATGAATGTAGTAGCGGCTGCGCTATTGAGATATCGCGGTCAGGATACTTCACATTTTGCGGTACATGCAAGGAGTGGCCTCAAAATAGTAACTAGCACAGGAAATTTAGGAGTGCACTCTACACAGGCCTACCGCGCATCGCGTGCAGCCCTGTATTTAGCTTGCGCTGGTGTCATTTAGCTCGTGCTGCTATAGCAGTGCAGCTTAATGAATCAGGTCCCTTGACACATGGAGAGACTTATTAATTATTATTTCTCCTTATCTGTATCTCACCTTGGTTATTATTTAGGTAATGCAGGTTGCGTAATAGCATAGCACATGCTACTCCCCTAGCAATGGTAACATTAAAAATGCTGTGTGCTGCCTGCGCACTGCAGTTTTTCAGGACCTACATGAATTTGGCGCTGTATAAATGCTTTTCAAATGCTCAACAAGCAATGAATACTAAAAATAAGGCAAGAAAAGTATGATGGAGCATAAGTTATTCCGGAAGAACTTATTCTAAGAGATTCTTTAGTGGGGAAAGTATTGAAAAGTTATTTTACAGAAAAGTTTAAAAACAGATAAAGGCCCTTATTTAATTCACTTTTTCACCCAAGTTTTCTCCTACAAGTTAACTTTCATCTTCTCTTTAAACCAACTTTTCAGCATTTTACAATTGAAAAAATACGCAAAAATTGGTGAAAACATGCTATTAAATTTATTTTGAGTGTTCTCTTGCTTGCTGATGGCTTAAAGGACTTCCGAGGCCAAAATGAAGAAAATTACACTATACCTTTTTACAAGCAGAATCCACGGAGGACGTCCTGCACGTCCCCTGCTCTGTTCCCCCATCAATGCAGGCCTTTCCGTTCCCCCAGGGCATGGCCTGACCCCACCGAACGGGTCGCATCGATTCCACCTCTAAGATGGCCGCCGCCTTGATCCGCGGCTGCGCAGTACACTTTGCCGCGAGTGCGACTGCGCAGTGATGTGAGCGCGCCCAACGTACACTTGGGGAGCATGTCGGGACCCATACGCGGCGGGAGGCGGGCTAAAGGCTGTGCAGTCGCACTCACGGCAAAGCGTACTGCGCAGCTGCGGATCAAGGCGGCGGCCATCTTAGAGGTGGAATCAATGCGACCCGTTCGGTGGGGTCGGGCCATGCCCTGGGGGAACAGAAAGGCCTGCATTGACGGCGGAACGGAGCAGGGGACGTGCAGGACGTCCTCCGTGGATTCTGCTTATAAAAAGGTATAGTGTAATTTTCTTCATTTTGGCCTCGGAAGTCCTTTAAAGGGCATTTTATGACAAGCTGTGAAAATATCACCAAGGAGAAAACTCAGGAGAAAAAGTGAATTGCATATGGGCCAATGCCTTTTAAGCCACCAGCAAGCAAGAAAATACTTCTGACAGTGCTTCTTTACCTACTTTTTGGTATGTTTTCAATGGCAGAGTGCTGAAAAGTTATCTTAGACCATTTTTTTTTACACTTGGTGTATTGCAATTTGGAAAGATCGCACCACACTGCACCAGAAAAGTTGTATGTACTGTGTGTTATTGCAGCAGCCAGCAGTGTATTTACCGCACAAGTTGTCCAAAAACGCATGACATGCAGTACGTTACTGGGCCGGGACCCGCTGCACCGCGTTCAGTGGGATAGCCCTACAGGGCTATCACTACTTCTGCAAAAGGATGTGGCTGTTTTCAACAATGTGATGTACTGCCTCAAGTGTAAAATGGGCCTAAACAGATGATGAAAAAATATCTCCTAGGAGAAACGTAGGTCAAAAAGCCAATTGAATAATGGCCAAAGGGGTGGATGCACAAAGCAGGGGTAAGATTGCTGTATCATGCAGATGGCACACAGCAATATTATTGTTACTACTATCACTGTGTGCTGCAAGTTACGCATTACAAAATATAAGGGAAGACACCAAGAGCCCAGGATAGTGTAGTATGTACTGTAAATAGGGTATGGAAGGTAAGTATAGGTAGGTTATACCCACAAACAAGGGTTACAGTCCAGGTAACCACTATGAAGAGGCAGGTGAGGAGATTAGACCTGTCCCCACTCAGGATTAAGAAGTCGCTCTCTGTAGTTCAGGAAAAAGGAAGAATTCCCCTCCATCAGGGGTGAAAACAACTGCAATAGTAGTACAGAGGGGCCAACAGGGTAAAAACAGACACAAAAAATTGCTGATTTAACACATACATTTTTACGCATTACTGGTTCAAAGCGTAAAAATGTACGCATTGAACCAGTAATGCGTAAAAATGTATGTGTTAATGTTCCTGCACTAGCGGGAATGCGTAAAAATGTACGCAATTCGGCCCGCCGACCTCTGAGGTCGGCAAGCTGCCAGCGGGGGACTGCAGCAGCAGTGAGTGACTACGAGAGCACAGGATGGCTGCATGGGGCTGGGAGAAGCCACAGGTAAGTGAAACTCTTTTTTATTTTGTTCGAACCTTCCCTTTAAGCAAAAATCAGTTTATTTACATGCTCCGAACAAGGTGCAGAGGCGCCAGGCTACGTACCGGACCGCATTGGCGATATGCTCCTATTTATTGCCTGAGGAAGTGGAATATACCCGTGAAACGTTGTGCACCTTGTTCGGAGTATGTAAAGAAATTGATTTTTGCTTAAAACAGCAATTTTTTGTGTCTGTTTTGGAGGGGTAAGTCCACCGCTACCTACTTCATTTTATCCATTTTAAAGAAATATTGTTTTTACCCTGTTGGCGCCTCTGTACTACTATTGAAGTTACGCTATTAGCATGGCACGCAATACTTGAGCAACACGAGCATTGCTATGGTAACGCGCATCACAAAAGAGCGTCGCCATAGCAACACTTGCGGTACTCCAGTGCGCACAGCAACATTACCGCTGCTTCGAGCATCAACCCCGTGATGAGATAAATGATGAGAAAAGTTTTGTGAATTGACCCTACATATATGTGCATGTATGTAGAAATTACATTAAAATGTAAGAGAAAAATGGCCACCTGTATTTCAGCAACATTCCTAATATTCCTGCTTGGAATTCATAATCATCCTCTTCAGCTGAGAGAGCATACACTATCATTACAAGTTAATTAGGTTTTCATATTGTCTGCAATTGTTTCTATGAGTCATAACAACATCATTTAAAAAAATAATTTCCTGGAAGGACGTTGATACGGGATTAGGCTCAACAGTGTTTCGTTAGCCGTCATCCAAGGGACAGCAAGTGTACCCCACAACAAGGGCGGGGCTTATCATTGACTGAAAAGACACATCGGTCTGGTGCAGTTATTCAGTGGTTCTCAATGCTTGATGGTACTTGAAATTAATTCTATTTTACCTTTTTTTTTTTTTTTTTTGTCAATACAAGAGCTCTGCATAGTGATGCTTAGTCCATCGTAATTACTAGATCAAACTGAAAATACATTTCCTTTAAGTGCCTACTGTACATATTCACTTCCACAAATTCATATCGCCTAATGAAATATTAAATAGTCTCTGCTTCAAGGTTTATTTACTTTTATGTCTATGATTCATTATATGCAACAGCTTGTCTATTAAGAGGACCTGTCATAAAGGCTTTAAAAAGATGATTCCTCATTGTTAAACTGCTGTATTAGTTGATTTTTTACTTGTAATTTAAGTGAACCCAATGTGGGAGTGATATGGAGGCTGCCATATTTATTCCCTTTTTAAGCAAATACCAGTTGCCTGGCTGTCCTGATGATCCTCTGCCTCTAATGCTATCAGCCATAAACCCTGAACAAGCATGCAGCAGATCAGGTGTCTCTGACAACATTGTCATAACTAACTGGATTAGCTGCATGCTTGTTTCACGTGCATCATTTAGACACTTCTGCAGTGAAAGAAATCAGCACCACTGCCAGTCAGCTGGTATTGTTTAAAAGGAAATAATTATGGCAGCCTCCATATCACTCTCACCTTGGGTTCACGTTAATAGTTGATTGTCTTTGTTATTTACTTGTACCTGTCTGTTTAGAGTATTTTGGTAGAAGCTTCAGGATGTTGAATAGCTTTTTCTGCTGCTAGGACTCTATTGATAAAGCACATCTATAAATTTGTGCAAAACTCCAGAATGAAATGAATAAAAGTGTTCAAAGAAGGGGTGTAACTACAAGAGAGCAGCCCCTGAGACTGCATGGGGGGGGGGGGGGGCAGAGCTGTAAGGGGGCTCCAAATACTACTTCACTTGGTCCGACAAAGAGGTCCATCCTTCAGATCAGGCGTTTTTGTGGCTACACTCGTTATGGGTGTGAAGATTATGATGTCCACACTTGTTTTATTACCCTGGCACGATGGGCCCCAATCGGTGAGGGTCACCAGGAGTAGGCAAGGGAAAGAGTGGGATTATTGGGGGGCCCCATAAAAGTTTTTCTGCGGGTCCCAGGATTGGTAGTTATGCCCCTGGTTCATAGAAGTTAATGAGAACATTCTGAAGACTTGTGGCAAGGTGATCTCTACACCATTCAATTCACTTCAATAAATAACACTCGGGGTATAATAAAGGCACAGCCTTTATATTGATCCATTTGGTATTATTGTTCCTTGTCCCTCAATCCAGTACGTCTAAAATGATCATTATCATAACCACTTTTCCTCTTTTTCATTGTGATTATTGTAATGGAACCAGTCTTCTACATCAGGGCCAGTTCTAGTAACAATGTGGCCCTGGGAAAAATTAACCTGGGCCCCCCCCCAACACCCACACTCTCCCGACCAAAAAACTACTTTAGGGGACCTTTGTTGAAGCCACATTTCTTCCCAGGGTTCCTGAACAGGAGGCAGAACTCCCCCCCCCACCACCACCCCATCAGTCTGTGCCTCCATGCACTCCCCAACTCCAAGATGCGGCCAGCGGTGGATGAAGATGGGAGTGCATGGAGCCACAGACTGACAGAGGAGGAAACCCACTGAGACGCCACTCTGCCAAAGACTCTTCAGAAGCCCAATGGAGCAACAGTTAAGTTGCGTCGGTAAACACCTTGGGTGCCCTGCGGGTTCTGGGGTCCTGGGGCAATTGCCCCTTTTGCATGTGTGGTAGCACTGGCCCTGCTTCAGATCCTGTGTAGGAGGTTAGCTGTAGAGAGTGGGTTTCTGAAATCATGTTCGAATTGTGGGTTTATGAACCCACATGTCCTTGAATGCTCTCTTGCGTGTTGCTTTGGAAAACTCAAGAGAAAAAGTTAATTATAACTGTAGTGTCAGTGGGGTAGCTAAGGAGCTGTGGGCCCCAATGCAAGTTTTACATTGGGGGCCCCCTCAAACACTATATACGTAACAATTGATACGGCGCACCAAAAAAACCTGTCAGTGGAAACCACAGTTTTTAGAGGTGCAAGAAAGGGATGGGGAGCAGTTTATTAATGATTACCACTATTCATAGTATCTATATAAGTGATTATTATGAGCACAGGACCAATAAAGAGCTAATTCTGCAGTTGAGGGAAGGCCCCTCAGGGCCCCTCTGGCCCAAGGGCCCCCGATGCGGTTGCAGCCTCTGCAACCCCTATTGCTACGCCCCTGTGTAGTGTATAGGATTGTGGGGAGGGAAGGTTCCACTTAATAATTGATGTATTGTGTTGCTTGCTCTTGTGACTTTTTGCCAAAGTAATTTTCGCATTGAAAATGCTATTTTCAATTTTGAAAATATATTTGCGGAAATACATTGTATTTTTGCAATATAGTCAAATGAAACACACATTTTTCTTTCTGATGTGAAAATTAGCAAAAATGTGAAAACACTTCTTTTAATGCAAACATTTGCAAAACAAGTAAAAAATTACTCCTTTAAACACGAAAATAAAATAAAAAAAAATAGAAAAATCACAAACGTGTTACAAAAATATTTTCGAAGTCATTTTTGCTCAAAAGTAAAATTTTAAATTATTTTCCTGAAAATTAATATTAATGCAAAAAGAATATCGGCATTTTCCCTCATCACTGATATAGTGCAACCTTCATAGTAGCTATATTGTAAAAGAACAAAAATCCAATATTTTATCTTAGATGCGTAGCAGAAGATCATCTGCTCACTTGCATCCACTCTGGGACTGGTTGATCTAATATGGCTTTGATGGTTTCACAACCAAGTGCAGGCTTAGGAACTACTTTCCATCCATGAGCAGGGATAGATGCTCTCTGAACATTTTGATCATGTATGTATGTCCTCATTTGTTGTGTATAACAAGCATCACTGGTGGTTCCTTAAAGACTTTGATTTAGGACATTTTTTTTCTCAGTTACACATTATATTGAAGTAAATCAGGATAAAGCAAAACTTTTTCAAAAACAGATCAGGTTGTGTGCCTGCTAGTTTCATTAGGTTTTCATTTACATGCTAAAAGTGCGAACATGCCATTGTGTTTCTAAGCACCTTTTTGGACACAAAGGAGGGCTTATGGAGTGTCTTCTCAGATACATTTGGCAGCAGAGCTTTAATCAGCCTGCGGGAATATACTTTAAGTTCTTCCTGAATTACAGATTTACAAATCCTGGTCATTATAACAATGTTCCTTTGGGGCTCATCAGGGCCAGATTTACAGCTTAGGAGCCTATAGGCACAAAAGTTTTGGTGCCCTAAGCCCGGCACCTCACTAGAGGCCACACCTCCAAGTCACACACCCTTTTTTTATGCGGGAGAAGCAGTGAGATGACTCTCCCTGCACTAGGCAATATTGGGGAATATAACAAATATATTTCCCTAGTGATTACCTAATATGTTCCTTGGCACAAGTAATTTGCATACCTCCCAACTTTTTGAGATGAGAAACAGTGACACTTAAGCCACGCCCCTGATCACACCTCTGGCACACCCCTAGTCACCCATAACATAAAAATTTCATAAGAAAAATATGTTGTTTTATAATTCAAACCACACTGGTCCTTTCTATCCTGATTCCTTTTCCTTCATATCAACATTTTAAAATTAGTAATATATCAATTTAAAGAAATGGGAATAAAGTTTAGAGTCAATCAAACATTTTTTAGTAGAGACATTTCTGTATTTCCATAGAAAGAAGGACAAAGTCCTGATAGAGGGACAAATGAGGAGGAAAGTGGGGCAGTGGGACAGGGCTCCCAAAGAGGGACTGTCCCTCCAAAAAAGGGACAGTTAGGAGCTATGAATTTGTCAAGAAATCACCCCAATAGGGGGAACAAAGAAACAAGATACTTAAGTCACAAATCTCCGCGAATCATCAGCGAAATAAAAAAAAAAAATCTACTAACCTTAAAGCTTATTTTTTTTTTAATTTTGCTGATGATTCCTTTAACCACTTCCGGATTCTGCAGACGCTTATCTACGCCCCTGCAGTAGATAAGCGTCTGCGGTATGTTTGTTTACCGTCGTCGCCACGATCACCCCACTTCTCCCATCTGCAATCGCCGCTGTCCTGTCCCTCCGTGATCGGGGAATGCTTCCATCCCCGATCACTGAGTCTGCGATGACTCACAGTGCAGAAAATCCCCACAGAAACAAAATGTAAACTTTGCGTTCCATGTTAGATTCTAATACACTAACCCATAGGGTAATTAATTTTTTTTTTTTTTTGTATTAAAGCGCTTTATTGAACAGATTATCAAATATAAAAAATGCTTGAAATAGCAAGACAGATAACATCTCGTTTGCAATTGACACACATGAACACAAAAAGCTACTGTGCTAACATATACAAAAGATGAGTTGAGAGCACCGTCCAGAACGCTGAACCGCTCAACCTGGGAAATGGGGCACAGGGGTACCTCCGGCTGAGATCCCAGGGATCAGTCCATAACTTGAATCTCTGTGATGAAGCCATAGTGCTCTCTTTATTTGAGAAGAGAGAAAACTTAACGGAAAATAGGAAAAGAGAAAGAAGAAAAAAAAAAAAAAAAAAAAAAAGAGAAATTTAAGGAAAAAAAACATCCTAGTATAGCAAAATACAAGAGTCCTGAGTAACAAAACGTCTACGTGCTACCATATAATTTATACACACTAGTGTCCAGGGGAAACTAAAGGTGCCTGTATGTCTTCCAAGTATCCCAGATACGGTCATATCTCGACATGTTCTCAATACTGTAGTAATATGCACGGTCCATCAACATCATTAGATCTAGACGCTGAATAACCAGTGCTAACTCTAGATCAGAGGATTTCCATTTGAAGGCAATTGACCAGTGCGCGGCCAGTAACATATATCTATATAGGAATCTGAGTCTGCCTGGGACATCATCGTTGGGTGTATACAAGAGGGCCTGGGGAGCAGCCAAGGAAACCGGAAAGCCGAACACTTCCCGTATCAAAGTTCTCCATGAATCCCAAAATTGCTGCGCAATGGGGCAGTCCCAGAAAACATGCATCAGGGTTCCTTCCATATTGCAACCTCGAAAGCAAGTCGGGGGGGCTGAGGGGTAGATTTTATGTATTTTAGTCGGGGTATAATACCACCGGCACATGAGCTTGATTGCAGTATCTTTTACCATGTTTGATTTGACTACCCCAGAGATAGCGGTCCAAATAAATGACCAATCAGCGTGGTCTAGCCGGATACCCAGATCCTGCTCCCAGGCCCTCATGTATGGTAGTTTTTCTTTACTCTCTCGACCAAGCAGCAAAGCATACAATAAAGAGATTAGGCCCTTGCGACGGGAAAATTCAAAATATAGTGATTCGAACGTCGTAGGGTCATACACTGGGAATGAGGGAAAAATGGATGAAAAATAATGTTTAATTTGACAGAATCGGAATGCCTCTTCCAGGGGAGCCTCTTGTCCAAATCGTAGCATGTTAAATGTGACTGGGACATCCCTGATCCAAAATTTGTTGGCCGTAAAGAGGCCTTTATCCCTCCACCAGGAAAACAGCTGTGGGCTCCTAAAGGCCGGGATGAATCGAGGATTACCAAAAATAGAAATCCTGGAGGAGGGAAAGGTCATGAGTTTGTATGGAGTTGCCACTGAAATCCACAACCTGGCTAATGATGACACAATTCTGTTCCTGCCATTAAGAACTGTGATGTCTCTGTAAGATACGACTGTAACCAATGAGGATAGATGAAAGGGAAAAATTGAGGTAGACTCAAATCGATACCAAGCAGGAGGGTTAGAAGCTATGCCCCAATCTAAGATTTGATTGAGTTTGGAGGCTAAATAATAGTGCCATAAACTAGGTAATCCAATGCCACCTTGCAGGGGGGGTCTGTAAAGGACTTGTGCTCGAATTCTCGCTGGTTTACCATTCCAAACAAATTTGTTAATTTGAGATTGTAGTTTTGACAAGGATTTTTTAGCTAAAGTTATTGGAAGCATGCGGAACAGGTACAATAATTTAGGAAGAATAATCATTTTGCATGCCACGCATCTTCCGAGCCAGGAGACTCGATATGTAGACCAAGATTTCAAAAGTTGAGTAATATTATTAGTCATATGTGTGAAGTTGATACCATACAGATCCCCATAGCAAGGAGCGAGAAAGATTCCCAAGTATTTAAACTTGGATCTACTCCATTTAAAACCGTAGTTTGAATCTAACCAATTGATCGTTTGAGGGTATAAATTAATCGGAAGGGCTGTGGACTTGGGTTAACTTTTAAACCTGAGAAATTGGCAAAGAGATCTAACAGCTGAAACAAATTAGGTAAAGATGTCAAAAGTCTGGTTAGGAACAGAAGAGCGTCATCAGCATATAGAGTCAATTTCACATTGTCTGTACCATACCCGTATATATCAGGGTGCCGTCTAATCGCCACCGCTAGAGGCTCTAATGCAAGTGTGAATAGTAGTGGGGAGAGAGGGCATCCCTGACGAGTACCCCGTTGGAGGCGAATAGGAGTAGAAGAAGCTCCAGGGATGCGAATGACAGTGGACGGGGAATCATATAAAGCAGAAACAGCAGTAATTATAGGACCAGACAGGCCAAAGCCCTCTAGAGCGGTGGTTAAAAATTGCCATCCCACCAAATCAAATGCCTTACTTATATCAAGACCTAGCATTAAAAATCTGGACTTCTTGAGTTCAGCATCTTGAAGGATATTAGCTGCTAGTCTAACATTATCAGAGCCTTGTCTGCCAGGGATAAATCCTGTTTGAGTAGAATCTATAAGGTCACCCACCATGGGTCCCAGTCTAAGAGCCAAGATTTTGGGGTAATTAATTATTTTTTTTTATATTTTTAACCTCTTGCTCCCCACCCCATAGTTACCAAAATAAAACACTTGTAAAAAAAACAAATAAAAAAAATACACCATTAAAAAAAAATATACATAAATGGTTACCTTAGGGAATTTGTTAATATGTATGTCATTACAGTGGATTTTGTAATTAAAGTCTTGGAATAATTATTATAATATAAAAAACACTAAATTATTTTTAAACAACAATGGCTGAAAGCTGAGAATGGTGATTTTTTTTCATTTTTTTCTACTTCTTCCTTGCAAAATACATATAAATAAAATGATGGTTAGCAAAAAGTATTGCCCAGAGAAAACCTAGTTTGTCCTGCAAAAAATAATATGTAGATCATGTCAGTGTGATAAATAGCAATAAAGTTATTGGCGAATGAAATTGCTCTGGTCCTGAAGGCGAAAAAATCTGTGATCCTGAAGTGGTTAAAGAACAGAAACCCACTTCCCACATCAAAAAAGTAACAACAACCACAGAGCACCCTCAAAATACACACTGTACACACTGTACACACACACACACACACACACACACACACACACACACACACACACACACACACACACACACACACACACACACAAATACAGAACACACACTGTATATACACACACTAAACACACAACACACAGCTATTGTAACATACCCAACCCCCTCAAGGAGCATAGCACAGTATACTTATCAGAAAGAAGACAGCCAAGTCCTCCTCCCAAACCCCCCTTCGACAGTAGATAAATAAACCAATTCAAACAGCACGGAACAGCCAGTCCATGAGTGGGAGTCGCAGTACAAAGCCCCGTGTAGAGAAGGCAGCATAAGCTGCTCTGCCTATGTGCGCTCCTGACATTGGAGGTTACCCGCCCACTCACCCCCTTAATGTCACTGGTCTGGAGCAGGAGGTGAATGTGATAGCATGAAGCCTTCTGAAAGCCGATCCGAGGGGAGCAAAAGGAGAACACGCAGCAGCAGCTGACAGTGTACGTAGAGTTGAGCGTAATGACCTAATTTCGCTTACGCGAAATTTCGCGTAATTACTGCAATAACGATTATGGCCGTAAGTACATAATCGTAATGAAGAAGTATTTCGTGAAATTTCGCGTAACCGTAATTTTCGCGTATTTTTCGCATTACAGTGGGTGTCGCGAAATTACGTTTGCGTTGCATGCAACCGTTTGTAAGCGTAGTTACATGACGTAATTTCGCGATACTTCATATTACTGTAAGCGTTAATTTTCGCTTAGTTTTCGCGTTACGGTGGGTATCGCGAAATTACGTTTGCCTTGCATGCAACCGTTTTTAAGCTTAGTAACATAACGTAATTTCGCGATACTTCATATTACTGTAAGCGTTAATTTTCGCTTAGTTTTCGCGTTACGGTGGGTATCGCGAAATTACGTTTGCCTTGCATGCAACCGTTTTTAAGCTTAGTAACATAACGTAATTTCGCGATAGTTCTTTTTACTCTCATTGATCACAGTGTAATGTAAGCGTTCGTATGCGAAAATATGTTAGCGTTCGTCTGACTACTGTTGATTCGCTTCTGATTGGCTGATGCGAACAATAACAGGAAGTTGAGCAATCTCATAGGGGAAGAGGCTGCCTGCACGTTCTACAGCAGAATCGAGGACAGGAGAGTGAGCTGAGCAGGGTGTGTCACAGACTGTCTGCAAGATGCCTCCCAGAATGCCTCGAGGAATGAAGGAGATGGTGATTACGGTAATGAATCAAACACATTGTATATCATTTTTTAAACTGTTTTTGTGAATGTCTTTACCATCTAAAAGGCTGACAGGTTTTACAGAGGGTTTGTATTGTAGCATTGTTACCTTCAGGCTAGCTTCACATAAAATATAACATAGCGCTTTCCGCAGGTGCGTTTGTGTTAGGGTAATTTGTTTTTACTGTTTTTTTTGGTGTGTTTGGGTGTTGCGTTTTTTTATATCCAGGTGCCTTTTTCATGCTTACTGCGTGTGTTTGTATGCATTTGCGGTTCGCGTATCTGTTTGCATTTTTTTTTTAGTATATGAAAAATGGTTGGGTAAACAGCAGAAAGTGGAAAAACATCATAGATCTTTAACCGGTTCAGCACCGCAGTGCCGAAAATCTCATGCATTCGAGCAACGTTCACCTCCTATTCATTCGCCTATAACTTTATTGCTACTTATCACAATGAATTGATCTATATCTTGTTTTTTCCGCCACCAATTAGGCTTTCTTTGGGGGGTACATTATGCTAAGAGCCACTTTACTGTAAATGCATTTTAACAGGAAGAATAATAGAAAAACGGAAAAAATTCATTGTTTCTCATTTTTTGGCCATTATAGTTTGAAATTAATATACGCTACCGTAATTAAAACGCATGTATTTTATTTGCCCATCTGTCCCGGTTATTACACCATTTAAACGATGTCCCTATCACAATTTATGGTGCCGATATTTCATTTAGAAATAAAGGTGCATTTTTTCAATTTGTGTCCATCACTATTTATAAGCTTATAACTTTAAATAATATAATAACATATTCTCTTGACATGCATAATTAAAAAGTTCAGACCCTTGGGTAACTATTTATGTATTTTTTTTTTTTTTTTTTTTAAACGCATAAGCGTTGTTTACATGCATTTTTCCCTGCAAGCGTTTTTTGCCATGTGACGCGGCCTCAGTGGTGTATCAATAGGGGTGCAGAGGTTGCGACTGTCCGATCGCATCGCGGCCCTTGGTCCATATGAGCCCCGAGCGGCCAGTGGCGGCTCCAGCTTCAGATTTTTGGGGGGGCTCAAAGGGGGCACAAGGGCTGGAAGGTGGGGTTTACAGGGGGAATCTGTGCCGCGGCGATAAAATGGGTGTGGTCATGACATCATGTGGGCGGGGATAACTGTAATGAAGTTGTACCAGCTAATGTAGTTACATAAATGCACATGACGACAGACAGCGGTTCACCAGTAAATACACATGACAGACAGCGTTTCACCAGTAAATGCACATAAGAGACAGCGTTTCACCAGTAAATGCACGTAAGAGACAGCTTTTCACCAGTAAATGCACATAAGAGACAGCTTTTCACCAGTAAATGCTCGTAATGAAACACACCGTTTCTCCAGTTAATGCACATAAGATACAGCTTTTCACCAGTAAATGCACATGACAGACAGCATTTCCCCATTAAATGCATGTAATGAGAGACAGCATTTCACCAGTTAATGCACATAATGACAGACAGCCAGTGTCCCCAGGTGTATAGATGTCCCCAGTATATGTAGTCAGGCTAGTGATGGTGGACTGGGGGCCCCAGGGCACCTCAGGCCTGGCTAGTGGTGGGCTGGAGGCCTCAGGTCTGGCTGGTGGTGGTGGGCTGGGACCCCCAGGGCAGCTCAGGCCTAGCTGGTGGTGGGCTGAAGGCCTCAGGCCTTGGTGGTGGTGGTGGTAGGGTGGGGGCCCCAGGGCAGCTAAGGCATGGCTGGTTGTGGGCTGGGGGCCGCAGCACAGCTCAGGCCTGGGTGGTGGGTGTTCTGAGGCCCCCCAGGGGGGTGCTCAGAGTCAGGCCTGGTGGTTGGTGGTGGTGCCTGCTGAGCTGCCCTAGGCCTGGGTGGCTGCCTGGTGCACAGTTGCAAAAAAACAATTTAGCAGTTGGTTGGCTGGAGTAAACAGGACAGGACACCCTGACCCACCACACCCACCTTGTCGGAGTTCCGACTCCTGAGTCCTGCTGGCTGTCTAGCTGACTGACTGGCTCGGCTCCAGAGTTCAGCCTTCAGTCCTGTGCGCTGTCCGTGGGTGCCTGGGTCACTCACTGCCACTGGATGTGACTGAGTGTTACTGACTAGAAGTCAGTGACTCTGCCCCCAGTAGGTGGTAAGGTGCCCCCCCCCCCCCCCCAGTACAGGTAGTAGGGTGTCCCCAGGTGGTGGTTGGGTGGGTAGGTAGGTAGCAGTGTGTGGGGTTTAGGTAGGTGTGTAGCAGTGTATTAGGTAGGTAGATAGCACTGTGTGGGTAGGTAGGTAGCAGTGGTTTTTTTTTTAGGTAGGTAGATAGCAATGTGTGGGTTAAAGTAGATAAGTAGGAGCTTGTGGGGTTTTAGGTAGGCAGGTAGGTAAGTGTGCGGATAGGTAGGTAGGTAGGTAGCAGTGTTTGGGTGGGTGGTTATTTGGGTAGCTAGCTAAAGTTTAGGTAGCAGTGGGTGGTTAGGTAGGTTGGTAAGGTTTAGGTAGGTAGGTAGGTAGGCAGGCAGGCAGCAGTGGGTGGTTTCTGGTAGGTAGAGAGGATAGGTAGGTAGCAGTAAGTGGTTATGTAGGTAGGTAGTGTTTCTCTCTCCCCCCTCCTCCTCCCATCAGACCTGCAGATCAGCGCGGCGAGCAGGGGCAGAGACCTCAGATCAGCGTGGGACCCGGCTGACAGAGCGGCACACAGTGAGCAGCCGCGCGAGTCAGTTCATATGCAGGAGGTGACGAGTGACGTCACTTCCGCATATGACGTAGTCGGGTCCCACGCTGTCTGTAGTTCTGCTTGTTCCGCTCGCCGTGCTGATCTGCAGGTCTGATGAGAGGGAGGGGAACATGGGGGCCAGGCGGCAGCCCAACCTGAGCACCCTGCAGGGGTTGAGGCCACAGGCGAGCCAAGCAAAGCGGCAGGGGCAGCAGCGACTGGGGGGGGGCTTTCATGGGGGCTTACAGTTTTTCAGCTGGGGCTTCAGCCCCGGCAAGCCCCAGTGTAGCGCCGCCCCTGCGAGCGGCCCTCCATCAAGCATAATATTAGCTCTTTTTTGGTCCTGTGCTGTTAATTATCACTTCTATAGATCCTTTATAGTAGTAATTATTAACAAACCATCCCCTACTTGCTCCTCTGACACTGCGGTTATCTTTGTTATGTATATAGTGCTTGGGGGGGCCCCCGTATAAAATTTGCCCCGGAGCCCATAGCTCCTTAGGCTTAGCTAAGCCACTGGTTACCTTGATTGATATACAGTTTTGTTAACCACCCTGGCGTTTAATATTGCGTCAATTTTTTATTTTTTAACAATTTTTTGGTTCATTTAGGCATGAGAAAGGCAGTAGCAATTGGAGATGGATTTGGCTTGCCCTGTGATACAGTGGACCCCATACTGGCATCTACTGATGAGAGCAGTGTATGTTTATGCCACCCAGTGTAGGGGTGCAGATGGTTTTTATAGTCACTCATATCTTGTGCATAATCTCTCCCAATAGCCATCAACTCTATTTATAGAAAGCAATAATCGGTTTCTGTTATAGCCATTGGTGGTTCTTAAAATCTGTCCCTATCCAAAGGTAGGCCCCAACATCGTGTTCCCTTATATCTTCTAATACTCATTGTTAATCTCAAATTACTAGCAGCAGTTATAGTTGGCTACCACAATTTTTAAACACGGTAATTATTAATAATATCATATTCTACATGTGTATTTCATCTAGTTGTATGTAAGAAAAACACTAATTAACTATTGTGTAATACATATATTTTGTATTAATACTTTTTTTTAATTTATTTTACAGACCTTCATCCGAGGTCGATATGACCAGGTATGCAGGAGGGACCAGCATGTCCTGATTGAGAGGCTCCAGGGGGTGCTGAGGACACAATACAACCGTGTCCTCAGCCCCCTAAAGATCCAGATCCTCTGGTCCGACATTAAACGGAGGAACAGGGATCTGGTGGCCAGGATGACCGCAGAAATCCGATGTAAGTCATCATAGTATTACTATATGTAGGTCTATTTTGGGTGTTATGCACTGTATCTATTGATCCTATACAAAATGCCATTGGGACTGAGATACGCGCAGGTCATTGGAGGATCGGAGGGGGCGGGCCGGTATGTGCCTGTGGACCAGATTAGAGATGTAAGTCGGGCAGGTCTTATGCACTGATTTACAGGCCAACCACAGGATTTTGAAATTGATCCTAAAGCTGATGTGGAGCCAGTGTACACTGTATTGCTTTACAGAGCGGAGTTGTATAGGCAATGAGACTATGTTTGTTTAGGATGGAGTTCCTCTTAAACTCTAAACCCCCCTCCCCCCCCCCCAAAAAAAGTCACTTAACTGGTGCTTCTACCAATCTCTTGAAGACGTCCGGCACTTAATGATCATTTGGTCCACTGCTATGGCTGAGTTTTGTTTTTCGAGCCACCGTGCATCCTTGCTCCCGTTTCTGTCCTGCACAGGCACAGGATGTTTTAAGGAGGCTGGTAAAAGCCCCAGGTATGTGACTCTTTTTTTTTTGGGGGGGGGGGGTTCACATTTGAAGAGACTCTGAAGGGAGGAAAAAAATTCACTTTTTCTCATATATAGCAGGGGCATGTGTGCCCCTGCTAAACCGCCGCTGAACGGGGGTCCCTTATCCCCCAACCCCCCCCCCCCCCCCCCCTGCAAAACCCACTACTTTATTGGTCGTGGATTTTGCTGCTGCTGGAGGCAGGGCTAATGGCCGCAGACCTGCCTTTCAGCGCGTCTACAAGGCGGCTGATCTCCGCCTCTCCCCGCCCCTCTCAGTGAAGGCACAGTGAGAGGGGTGGGCAGAGGCGGTGGTCAGCGCTGATAGATGCACTGAGAGGCAGGGCTATAGCCGTTAGCCCTGCCTCACCAGGAAGTGATCCCCGGGCAGAACGGAGGGGATTTGGGAGGTAAGCGACCCCTGTTCAGCGGCGGGATAGCGGCGGTTTAGCAAGGGCACACATGCCCCTGCTATTTATAAGACAAAAACTGAGATATTTTTTCTTGCTTCACACTCTGTTTAATGTTCACTTTAAATGAAGTAGAGTCTTTTCTAATCATTTTTTAAAATACTAATAAAAAATATTTGTATTTAGACTAAAAAGTTAATCCTTTGTATCCATTTTATGACATACTGTATATGTTTCACAATATATTATGTATTATTTTCAATTACAGCTGGACATGCTGGCCCCCCTGCACAGCCCCAGCGCCAGCAGCGCAGAAGAGTGGCCAGGCCCAGCTCCTCCCGGGGTTCCTCTCCTGGGCCTTCGCACCACAGCGAGCGGCGGGTTAGACGGACATCAGGCCGTTATGGTAAAAATCTTAAACTTTATAATTAATATCCCATATTAGGTTAACTGAAGTCAGGTCATGTTTCCATTACGTGCGATGCGGCTACATAGCCGCATACCACCGCGGCTGTCCGTAAACCAATGCACGTTAATGGAACAGTTTCCATTGCATGTGGGTTTATGCCGAGCGGCGCATTGATCCAAGAATGTGCAGCATGCTACAGATTCTCACACAACTGCATCCACCTGTACACGTGTCCCCTCTCCTCTATCAGGAGATGCAGAAGTGATGCCAAGGCAAGCAGAAGTGATTTCATAAGACGAGGTAGCTGCATCAGCATCACTACGATAGTGGCAATGGGCACTAAATGTTATTGTGTAAGCTGGGCATTATAGGTTCTTTTTTATTCCCCAAAGAAACCAAACCAAACACATAATATCAATCACATGATTAACTACATTTATTAGTGTAATGGTGGCATTGTTTCATATAAAAAGTATAATCATTGTATACCAACTGGTTACACTATTTTCCCCATTTTTTTCTACAGTTTCTCTTGCCACCTACCATAAGGTGACCGCAGAGGTGAGGAGGCTCAGGAGGAAAGTCCGGGTGATCCCCATCCTCCAACAGCAGGTCCTGGAGCTGCGGGAAGGCTACGCTCGGCATGAAGAGCTAATTGCGCGGCTGATGGGTGTCGGGGGGAGACCCGATGCATAATTTTTATTTACTTTTTTTTTATTTTTATTGTAAATAGTTTTTTTTTGTTTCAGAAGAATTGAACTTCATCCCAATTAGTAGTTGGTAACCCCTTTTACAAAAAAAAAAAAAAAAAAAAAAAAAGAGCATCAGGGGGTGCTGTATGGCTGATATTGTGGTGATACCCCTCCCACAAAAAAATAAATCTTTTTTGTTTAAAGGTTACTATACTCTTGTGTATCTTTTAGAGCACAATAGGACGATCTCACTTCTCACTATACATTTAACTAAAGGATTATTAGGAGCACCATAGTAATACAGTGTTTGACCCCCTTTCGCCTTCAAAACTGATTTCATTCTACGTGGCATTGATTCAACAAGGTGCTGAAAGCATTCTTTAGAAATGTCGGCCCATATTGATAGGAAAACAAAACCTGTCGCCTGGCAGCCCTGCTGGTCTATTTGGCTGCAGTAGTATCAGAATCAAAACTGAATCAAGCATGCAGCTAATCTTGTAAAAAAAATCTGACACGAATATCAGAAACCCCTGATCTGCTGCATGCTTTTTCAGGGGCTATGGATAAAAGTATTAGAGGCAGAGGATCAACAGGGTTGCCAGGCAACTGGTATTGATTAAAAGGAAATAAATATGGCAGCCTCCATATACCTCTCACTACCGTTGTCCTTTAACCCTCTGTGGATAACACAAGATATTTTTATGATAATTTCAAGGTTTCAAATATATATTACTGTGTAATGTGCAAAGGCTGATAGGTTGAAGGACAAGGAAAACCACAGAATCCGGGGATAAATTGTCAGGAAAGGTCACAAACATGGCCAGGGGCATACACAGTACATCAGGTAATTTAGGTACAGAATCGTAAGACTGGGCCAAACCAATAAGAATTCAGGGTCATACACAGGTGAGGTATTGCAGTACACAAGGGGTCATTCACAGGATAGGTAAAGGAAATTCTGAGATCAATACATGAAGCCTCAAAGGTAGTAAAAGTACAGCCAAGGTTCAGCAACAAGAAAAGATAATGAGACCACACCCAGCAGCACAGCACCAGCTACATACTATAACAGGCACTGAATCACTGAATGACCATGTTTAAATACAATCTATATATATAATAGAGTAAATGCCTCAACCTTCAAACAAGAAGAAGAAGTAGCGTCCTGCCCCCAGGGCCGGTCCAAGCAAGAAGAAGGGGCTGGTCCAAGCAAGAAGAAGTAGTGCCATATCAAACCAAGGGCAAAGAGGGATAATGTGCATGCATATTCAGTAGCCGTGCATTGTGGGTAACCACAAATGTTGACTTATAGCTCAATTATTGCAGATTTGCTTCTGTTTTAAGAAGGAAAATTACACCAAGCTTTTCTTTTTTTAGTATGAGGTTTTTTTGGTCTCTTTTATCCTCCTATATACATTCCGAGTGGTTTGGGTCACCCTAAGCTGCTTGGTTACTCTGTTGTACTGGTCCAAGCCTTATCTCATACAGCCATAGCAATCCTTGCCATGTACAGATGAGGACCAAAAGTCGGAAACAGGCTGTCACATGTTGTTTTGATATGGCTGTGCAAAATTTAAAGCTGTAAGCTTGCTATACACCAGTGGATCTGGATGCTTGCTTGGGTTACTAAGGATGAAAAAGAATAACTGGCGTATTGCATTGTGGGTAACCACAAATGTTCACTTATAGCTGAATTATTGCAGATTTCCTTTTTTTTTAGAAAGGCAAATTACACCAATACAGTGTGCAGCATTGCAGGAAGTTACGACAGTGGAATGCACGCTGGAACACGGAAGAGGTGAGGCATCCCCGCCCACTGCCTCTTACTAATAGTGGCGGCTGCTACTGTGCTTAAGCAGGAGGGGGAGTGCCCATGGGGGTCCCAGGTGAGGGAAGGGGGGGTTCCTACTGAGCTTAAGCTGGAGGGGGAGCACACATGAGGGACCCAGTTGAGGGGGGGTCCAACCCCCTTCCCCGCCGCTGTGCCCAATACCCCCTTCCTGCCCTCTACCCCCTTATGCGGCGTATGCTACGCCGCGGGTCGGCTAGTATTACAAAAACCATGGCTGGCCACACATCATCTCAACCAATAAGCAGCAGTTTTTTGGATAACATTCTTTAAAACACAGCACACTGATGGTGGTGAAATCGATGTGAAGAAATATCGGAGTACAAAATGTACAGCGTGGGCGGCTCTAGGGTCGTGGAGGTTGACCTGGGCAGAGAAATATTTGTTGTCCCCTTCAGCCGTCTACGGCGATATGGTATGTTATACATGATAAATGACTACATACGTTACAGACATTGTATAGACACATTTTTCTCTGGACACAATTGGTAAATTTTGCTGTATTTTGAGACTGCATTTTGCCAGCTTTCGCCGTTTCCACCAGGCACCACGTGGAGGTAGCAGCTATGCCCAGTTTTTTTTTTTTTTTTTTTAATTTATTTATATCTTTTTTTTATAATTTTTTTTTTTTTTAATAACTTTTTTTTTTGGATTCTATGTGCTTAATAAACAACTTCAAACCGGATATATGGGGGAAAAAAAACAGTCAGAAACAACAGTGGGATGCAGCGGCTCAGCCTACACCATCACCCTCATTCTAATGACATTTCTGGACTCATTTAACAAACTAATTATCTTAGCAAAAAAGGGGAGCAGCGGCTCAGCCTAGACATAGACCATCACCCTCATTCCCAGGACACTTATAGTGTAAGTTAACAGACTATTAATCTGTGACACAAAGAGGGGAGCAGCGGCTCAGCCTAGACATAGACCATCACCCTCATTCCCAGGACACTTATAGTGTAAGTTAACAGACTATTAATCTGTGACACAAAGAGGGGAGCAGCGGCTCAGCCTAGACATAGACCATCACCCTCATTCCCAGGACACTTATAGTGTAAGTTAACAGACTATTAATCTGTGACACAAAGAGGGGAGCAGCGGCTCAGCCTAGACATAGACCATCACCCTCATTCCCAGGACACTTATAGTGTAAGTTAACAGACTATTAATCTGTGACACAAAGAGGGGAGCAGCGGCTCAGCCTAGACATAGACCATCACCCTCATTCCCAGGACATTTCTGTCAAAAGTATGAAAAAAAAAATTAATCTTAGCCATGAGAGGGGAGTAGCAACAAAACACTACTATGAAAGACAGCAGCAGGTTTTTGTATAAAATTGTATTCAGCAGAGCACCCTGATGGTGGTAACACTGAGATGAATGACAGCAACAGGCTATAGTTATGGTTTATGTGGTGGTGGTGGTGGGGGGGCAGTGAATCCTGATGGTGGGAACACCGCTGTGACGAACCAACGCTGCTTTTTGGTATATGTATATGGTGATGACAACACCATTATTAAGATCAACAGTTTTTTGGCAGAATTTTTTTTTTGCCCGAGCTTCCTAATGGTGGGAACACTGCTAAGAATAAAAACAGGACTAGCGATGGAGAGGGAATTTAATGTGCACCCATTCTGTCCCTTGATATGACAGGAGGACCCAAGTAGTCATTGGCAATCCAGGACTGGTTCATTTTTAGAAATGTTAGTCTGTTCACCGAATCCGTGGACAAACGGGATCGCTTATTCGTGACCACACCGCCTGCCGCACTGAATGTCCGCTCTGATATGACACTGGAAGGTGGGCATGAAAGGAGTTCAAGGGCATACTGAGCCAGCTCACGAGATGTATCAAGTCTGGCGGCCCAATACTCCATGGGGTCCTCTGTGCGCATGCTGTCTGGTGCACTGAGTGACCCCATATAGTCAGCAACCATACGATGAAGCCGCTGCTCCTGACTTCCTGGTACTGCTGCTGCTGCAGCAGGCTGATCTGAACCATAAAATTGCCTCATGGCACCAAACAGGTCTCCTGGTCTACTGGCTCTGCTTGGCACAGACACCTGCTGCGTGGGATGAGTGAGGATATCTGTGCTTTGAGGCACTGGAAAAGCCGCTACCAGACGCTGGACGAGGGCCTGCTGTAGCTCACCCATCTTCTCCTCCTGCCGGCTGGAAGGAATGAATTGAACAAGCTTACCCTTGCAGCGCGGGTCTAAGAGGGTGGCCAACCAATACTCTTCCCTATCCTTAATATAGCGTATCCGGGGGTCCCTTTGGAAGCATCTTATCATGTGAACAGCCATTGGGAAGACCAGAGCCTGCTCCTCCACATCTTCCTCCCCACGTGCACTTAAAACTGTTAAATCATCCTGATGTTCATCTTGCATTACAGTTTCACCCCAACCATGAACCAGAGATGGCGCACTACTCTGCTCTCCCTCCTCATCATGCTCAGGCACCTCCAGGAAATCCTCCACAACATCTACATCCTCATCCTCCACCTGTGGCTGAGACTGGCTGCTTTGGAGTGACTGTTGTTGCTCCATCGCAGCAAGGGCATCCTGTCCAGCTGTCAACAGGCTATTGAGTGACTCATCCAGAATGAACACAAGAGGGAGCACATCACTAATACTGACTTGGTCACTGCTCACTATCAGAGTAGCCTGATGGAATGGAGCCAAAATATAGCAGAACTGATGGATCATATGCCACTCTTCCCCAGTGATGTATCTGAGTGTTGCACTTGCACCTGATCTCTGGGTGCTTTGCTCCAGGATATACTCAGTTACTACTTTTTTCTGCTCCCATAACCTCTCCAGCATGTGGAGGGTGGAGTTCCACCTTGTTGGACTATCTACCATTAGCCTGTGGGGGGGCAGGCCATGGCGCCGCTGCAATTGAGTGAACAATGTGTTGGCAACTGAGGAATTTTTGAAATGAAGAGCGATACTCCTTGCAGTCTTTACCAAATCACTCAGGCCTGGGTAGGATCGCAAAAATCGCTGAACCACTAGGTTAAGTACATGTGCAAAACAAGGCACATGAGTGATATTGCCATTTCTAAGGGCAGCCTGCATGTTTGCAGCATTGTCACAAACGACGTGACCAATCTGCAGTCTTCGTGGGGTTAGCCACTTCTGCACCTGTTGCTGTAGCATGGAAAGGATGTTGACTGCAGTAAGTCTGTGTTCCCCAACACTCACAAGCTGGAGCACCGCCTGACAGCGTCGGTGAGACACATTGGTGTAACAGCGTGCTCGCTTAGCGGGGGTGGGGGTTACAGTACCAGTAGAGACATTGGCACAGGGAAATGCACAACTGTTCCCCTTGACACCACGAGGTGGTGAAACCAGATCACTGACAGGCCCAGGACCGGAACCCTCCTCCTGATTATGGAGGGTGACCCAATGCGCAGTGAATGAGAGGTAATGTCCCTGCCCGTGGCTGCTGCTCCATCCATCCATGGTGAAATGTACCCTGTCACCTATTGAATGATCAAGTGACAGAGTAACATTCTCCAGCGTGTGTTGATACAGAGCAGGGACCCCGGTCTTAGAAAAATAATGGCGACTTGGGATCCGCCATTCTGGTATTCCATACTCAAGTAATTGGCGAATAGCGGACCCCTCCTCCACAATAGAGTAGGGCAGCAGCTGCTGGGCCATAGCCTGTGCCAATAGGCCATTTAGCCTACGGATTCTACGATTGGAGGGAAGTGGTGGCCTTGTCGGTCGCATTACCTCGCTGATCAAGGGCTGGGTGCTGCGAGATGATGAGGATCGTGCAATGGAGGAGGATGTGGTCTGCCCTCTGTTACCTGACTGTGTTGCAGAGGGAAACCTAGCTGGAAGAGGCGGGACAATGTCAGACGCTGGAGAAGAAAGGGAAGGCGAATGGGACTGTACAGTATTACTCTCTTTGCTTTGTCTGCCCTCTAGAACTTCTTGGATAAGGTTATACTGCCTCTTGTGGTAGTTTTTTAGGTGGGAGTGTTGTGCACCTGTTCCCACGTTTGACAATTTTTTCCCTCTGCGCATCCTGAGACCGCACCCTGGAATAGTACAAATGACAATCAGAGGATCAACGGTTGAGACGGTAAAATATTTCCAAATTGGTGATTTCTTCTTTGAAGGTTTATTTAATGAGGTTACAGTCCCAGGCCCTCCAGTATGGGAGAGGGTGCCTTCAGATGAAGGCTCTGTCTGCGGCTGCTGCCTACTGTTTGCTGCACCTACACTACCAGAGGAGACCGTGTGGGCACTAGGCTGAGACGCCATAATACGCTGATGCACCCTCTGCCGATTGGATTCATCAGAACTGGCATCACAGTCAGGAGAATAATTTGGATCCAAGACCTCATCATCAATGTCTATCTCTTCAGAACCCACCCCCTCATCATGAACACCAAAGGCAGGAACTTGTTGTTGTGGGGAGACTTCACACGGCGGGTTGAAATTTTGCTCCCTTGACAGCTGCAATGGATTATTGGGTTTGCACGCTATGCTCTCATTATCACCTGCCACGACTGCATGCGTGATGTCAAGGTTAGCATTCTCCTCAACATCAACCTCCAGTAAACTCTGGCCATCAGGCAGATTTATGTGTGCCTGCTGAAGAGCTTCATCCTCAAGGTTGTGAAAATCGTCATCATATAACATTGGAGACTCCACAGGTTCAGGAGTTTTGGGGCCAGCTTTTTGAGCAGGCATGGGTGTGCTACTCATGGTACTGCAGCTGCTAGGTAAATCGACATCAGGGGACTGGCTACTAGTGTCCCTTGTCACCCAGGCCACAATTTCATCAGCCTGTCTTTCACCAATGCGCTGTGGTGCCTTTGAAGATATAAAGGACCGCATTAGGTTGAAGCCTCTTTTTGGTGATTCATCACAACTGCCTGATGCTGAGTGGCCAGCACCTGCTGCAGCTGAGCCGACTCTACCTGCTGATGATGTAGCCCTGCCTGCTGTGGACTGTCCCCTGGCTCGTGCAGATTGTACCTTGCCTGTATCAGACCCTCCCCTGCCTGTCACTGATTGTCCCACATTTGATGTGGAGTGTCCCCTGCCTGAGGCTGGCTGATCCCTGCCTGACAAATCACCGAACAGAGATCTTTTAGCAGTACTTCCCCTGCTTATGCCACGATCACCACGTCTTCCAGACATGTTACTAAAGTTTTGGGGAGTAGTAACACAGCTAGAACTTTATTGTAGGGGATGGGCAACAGTACAATAGAAATTGTTGGAAAAAAATAAAACTAGCAAAATTAAATTAAATAAAACAATTTGAAAAGTACAAAAAACGAAAATGAGAAAAAAAAAAGGAAAATAAATCTAAATAACTTTCACTGGCTCAGTGGAAAAAACTAAACTTTCATACAGGGGTTATATGTGTCTGCCTGTTACTGACACTTAAAACAAGTACTTGAAGAAAAAAACAGATATATATATATATCACTGGCTGTTGATGAACACAGACAGAGCCTCTACCACTGGGTCTCTATCTGTCTGAAATAGCTGATAAACACTGAAACATATCACTGGCTGTTGAACACAGACAGAGCCTCTACCACTGGGTCTCTATCTGTCTGAAATAGCTGATAAACACTGAAACAAAGAAATCCCAGTCTGAATAATGCCCTACTAGTTAAATAAACAAATAAACTTCCTCACAGTCTATAGCAATGACTACAATAAAACAAAATGCTAGAAAAGGCAAAGAAATGGTGTATATGAGTTCTGCAATGTGCTCTCTCTCACTCCTTCTCCTACAGAAACAACAACCCACAAAGTGAAACTAACATGGCTGCCAGATTATATGCTAGGAGGGTGGGTCAAACTACAATTGGTTGTTTAGGATGTATCTCAAAAGAAGCCTGTAATATGATTGGACAATCTCTAATACCCAGACACTTTCCGGTGTCTAGTAATTACTATTATAAGCGAAATTACTTTCATTTTCAAAATTAAAACGTATTTCTGTTTAAAGCTAACAAGTAATTACAAAATTCGCGAAATTACGATGAAATGCGAAATTACGTTATGGTTTAACGCGAAATTACGGTATGTTGTAACGCGAAATTACGTTATGGGTAAACGCGAAATTACGGCATGGGTAAACGCGAAATTACGGCATGGTTTAACGCGAAAGTACGGCATGAACGAAACGCGAAATTTCGCGTTGAAAATTACGCTTACGGTATTTTCAATTACGATTTTAATGGCAATTTCGCTACGCTAATTTCGCATCGTAATCGCAAATTTCGCATGCGTAATTATAGTAATGCGAAATTACGAAAATTTCAGCTCAACTCTAAGTGTACGCTCCTGATCAACAAGCTGAAGTGCTGCGCTGGGGGGGGGGGAAGCTTGAGGAGAGGTGAATGCCGCCTGTAATTCACAGCGGCATACGCAACTTCCTTTACAGAGCGGCCACAGTCTCCAGTGAGAGCGCTTTCATCATGGGAGGCGAGAGGGAGGTGGGAGGGAGGTTTCCCCGCCCCCTGGTCACATGGCACCTGTAGGCTCGTGCCTACTCTCATTAATAATAAATCCGGTATAGTGACAGATAGGAATGCAATTCGGCACAGAGCTAGATCGGGGGTCCCCTCCCTACCCTTAACATTTTGGGAGTGTAGGAGGTGTGGAAGCGGAGATATTCAGGAAAATAATATCCAACTTCCCACTGAGCATGCGTGATACTCAGTGAGGGGCTCTGGGGCTCATAATCTGCCTACTTCAGCCGCTTCACGTCATTGATTTCTTCAGATTGAAAGTCTTGGTGCCCATTATATGCCGTAGTGGAGTCAAGCATTCCATTCTCAAATGAAAATCTACCTGGTCCACCGCCAAAAAATCTTGCCTAATATTGATTGTGCCATGGCTGCTAATTTTGTACTGCTCTTAACAGTGCAAAGGTATGAAACCAAGCCTTCATACCACTCAGTGGCCCCATGTGCTTCTGTTATCATTGGCAGTACACAGAATCGGGATTTACAATTAATATTCAGTTTACTGATTTAATGTTTCTATTAAATATAGTGCCTGATCCATTTTTTTTCAATAAACAGTGCATGCCCACCATAGCATATCCAGATTTGTCAATGGCTGCCTTAAAGCAGGACACCGTCCTGTAAAGATCATTATTCAGGGATTTGGTAATTCAGTGAAGGAGCTCAAATACCGGGGACATATGACTCAACATCCCAATGTTTTGCTGTTCCCTCAATGAGGCAGTGGAAGTGGGGGAGTGGGGTCAGGATAACATGATACAGCAGAAGCCAAGCAGCTGGCACTCTGAGTGCACCACTGTCACCTCCAGCCCTAGCTACAGCACAAATCAATCCAGTTCCATCTTGAGCCCTCCCCTCAATCAGTAACTGGAGAATTTGGCACTCAGTTCTGAATATTTACAGACATCCCCCATCAAACAATTTTTTGGCATGCTAGTGGTACATCCCTGGTGGTCTAGTGGTACCCTGCCATGTGATATCCCTGGTAGTCTGGTGGTCCCCCTGTCCACATATAGCTTGTCTGGTAGTTTAAAAGTGAAAGGTGGCTGACATCATTCATTTCACCCTTTCCATGAACACCCCCCCCCCCCCCTCGTGCCCCCCCTGCAAGGTAGGGCACAGCGGTGCCGCGGTGTGGATTTTGAGTGAATCTCACCTGATTCCGATGTGTCCATTCTCGGCCACTGGCCACTCCCTGCCTGCCTGATCTCTGCATGTTGCCTGTAATTACATGACATGCAGGATACAGGAAGTAGGGTAAGCAGCTGGCAGCCAAGGAGCATGGATGCCGCAGGATCTCAAGTTGCATCGCTGCACCCTACTCTGCATGGGGATACAGGAGGCGGCCCATGGAGAGGGAAGGAAAAATGATGTTGTACCTCCCTTTCCATATCCCCAGACTCCCCAATGCTAATAATGGAGCGCCTCGATCACTTCTGCTCATGTGTCACCCCTTCCATGGAGACTCTTCAACTAAGACAGCAGATCCATTTACAGCTGAGATGTATGAGCGGATCCTTTACATAATATATGATATGTCAACACGTCCGTTAATCCACCGCTCTTCGATGCTCTTGAGACCTTAAAAAAGCTATTTATCTACTTTTTGCAATTTTTTTAATTATGTGAATTATTGCATCATAATGTTTATTCCATTTACCTGAAAAATGGAGAATGTACAAACAAAAGGTGAATGCATGATAAAATAAACTTAGTTTGTGCTTAATTAATGTAAATTGCAGGTAAAACAAGTATTGGGAGGTGTTCCTTCTGCCAAAGAGAGTTGTAGAACATAAACTGATAAACAGCATCTTTCAGTAATTGGCTGAACCTTGGAGCACAGCACACCTTGACTGCTGCCCTACATGTCCCTACACCCGAGCGTGTCGTGAACTTTGTGGTTAATGAACCTCCAGCTGAGCTATGCTGAAGGATATCATAGTAAAGCTCAGCAGGCCTCTCACCAGGAAGAACCTCTCTGAACAAGAAAGAGAAAGCAGAAACACGCAAGTGAAGTCAACCGAAAACTGATCTTTCCATATTTTTCATAAAAGATGGAGATGTAAAGATAAGCGCCAAATATAAATGTTCTCCTGGGCCTCGGTTGGTCCTCAAATTGCAAAACAATAGTTGTGTCTTGGTATAAACTCCTACATTAGCTGATGACAAATACATCTCTAAAAAAAATAGTTACTCAGGAGTATTGATAGTGAAGGAGTTTTTTTTTCTGCATGTAAATGTACAGTTTTAAAGCAAGGCAGTACAAATCAACTGAAAGTTCATTAGACTGGTACTGTTCTAAAATGCATACAATTTGCAGTAGGTTTACATGCTAGCGAGAAGAATGTACATCTTTTTGACCATCTCTACTCAAGAGTAGGGGTGGCCCTGCCTAGGTGAACTTACATAAAGGCATGTGATCAAGTTTGATCACCTGATAGATTTGTAATTTTCTGATTGACTTGTCCTAATTATGTGATAAACCAGGATGTCATTAGAGCAAATAAGAACCTTATAAATCTATCAGTTGATCAAATTAATCATGTGCTTCTCCATGAGTTCTCCTAGGCATGGGCAGCTACACTGCAGAGCCCCTCAGCAGTTACTAACCTTTTAGAAGCTGTACAGGAGGTATTTTGTAGGAGAAAAAACATTGCAGCAGCATTGCCACTGAATATACTCAGAATGCTATAATATATTAACAGTGCTTTTGACTATGCAGATCAGGCATAACCGCAAACAATGCAGCCGCAACGCTCCAGAAAGTAAACAAAAGTCAAAACACTTTTATCTAGCTAAGGAAACACTGCTGGTAGCAGTATAGCCTTGATAGATTTAAAAGGTAATTACTGATCTTTTGTTAAGAGCTGAATGAACCAGATTTTATATTCCACTAGTGTGGCTGCTGTGTAAAAATCAGACTTATAATTTAACCCCTTCAATTTAAAATAAGAATATGAGATTCTAGGAAAAGTCTATTGATCATGATCATTATTACTACTACTACACCAAATTAATTATCTCATTTAGTTTATTTTCAATATAGGTTTGTTTTCAAGAGACAAGAAAACTTTGATAGACAAGAAAACTTTGATGAACAGGGGACACAGCTGTACATCATCCATAAAACTACAAATAATAATTCACATTGAAAATATTGTTAATTATAAATGCCATTCATGGCAGTCTCTTTCAGGCCCAAGTAACTGTGTCACTAGCAAGGAATCACATCCCTTTAGCAACAATAGTAGCAGTGGAGTATTGTACTATGTTAGCTCTTCTGCTAGCATCCAGTGAAAATTACCAGTTAAATTACCGCGATACAATTGTTATTTCATGTATCTGTCCAATTATCAATTAATTATTCAAATTTACACTTTACATGAATATTGACTGTGCGCAATTGAAAGCCTCAGTGCTTTGGTAAATTTGTTTGTTGGGATTAAACCACATCCGGTGTCCTGCGCCTGGCTGTACACTCCACACCACATGCGGGTGATTGACAGCGACGCTCACACAGGTGCAGTAAAGGATGACCTCGTGAGGTTGGCCTCTGCACCGGCGGGGACCCCGGGCTGGCAGCTGGGGGTGGAGCTGCTGCGAGGGACACGTCAGCTGCAAGAGGCTGGAGGAAGCCCCGGGTAAGTAAATGTCATTTTTTTCTCCTGCTTGGACATTCCTTTTAAGCCTCGTATACACGCTTGGCTAAAGTCAGCTGAGATGGCAGATAATGACAGCCTTAGCTCATAATCAGGCGGGTGTACAGAGGCCTGACCCGCAATGAGCAAGCAATCTGCCTGGTGGATCAACTCACCCCTAACGAGGGCCAACTTCATCGTACACACCACTTCCCTGTACACCGAGTGACATGATGCACGCACTGCTCTGTCATCCCTCAGCCACCCTACATAGCAACACAGTGCGTCATCAGCTACACAGCTGATGCGCGACTGTGCAGCATGGCTCATCTATGTTGCCCAAGGGAATCGATGCCGATCCCCACTGGGCAACATCCATCAAAGGTGTTTATGCAGCTTTACTTTCACTAAGACAAAGAGATGACTTTTTCCTCCCGCCTGCAAACTGCTCAGATTAAAGGGAAGGTTCAGGGTGAGTGAAAAAAAAAATGAAAATAAAAATCCACTTACCTGGGGCTTCCTCCAGCCTGTGGCAGGCAGGATGTGCCCTCGGCGCCGCTCCACAGGCTCCTGGTGGTCTCCGGTGGCCGACCCGACCTGGCCAGGCCGAGCTTCTTCTGCGCTCCAATCTGCATTTCACGCGGGCGTGCTGACGTCATCGGACGTCCTCCGGGCTGTACTGCGCAGGCTCAGAACTACTGAGCCTGCGCAGTAAAGCCTGGAGGACGTCCGATGGCTGGAGGAAGGCTGGAGGCTGCCACGGGCTGGAGGAAGCCCCAGGTAAGTGGATTTTGATTTTTTTTTTCACTCACCCTGAACCTTTCCTTTAAGATAGCAGAGTGACACACCCATCTTGCGTGTAGTTTCTAGTACTACTTGCAAATATAATACAGTTCCAGATATAATATTTTCTAGAATCCTTATTATGTATTTACTGTAACTGATGTGAATAAGATTTTATTTGTTAAAATACAGAGCTTTACTTTAAAGGGCTACTGTAGATGGCACAAGGGGGGAAAGAGTTGAACTTACCTGTGGCTTCTAATAGTAGAAAACTTAGTAGCAAATTCCGGAAGTGAACTGGTGGCGGGGACCGTATTATCGGCGAGTGGCTGCGCGAGCACAGAAAGTCTACAGGGGACCATTAGAAGCTCCAGGTAAGTTCAACTCTTTCCCTTTTGTGCCCTACAGTACTCCTACTCCTTTAATGCAAACCTAAAGTGAAAAAACGGATGAAAAATAATTGTATCTGTAGTCATAATTCTAAATAGATCTTTTCTGTAATCCAATAGTCTTATTTTGCATATAAAAGTTAAAAATGTAGTTTAAAAGTTTTCACTGTCTCAGGTGTCTGATTTTTTTTTCTTTTTTTATGTTTTTCAGCTCCTGCATCGACAAATCTTAAAGAAAACCTGAACTGAAAATTAAAAGTCAAAATAAGCATACACAAGTCGTACTTACCTTCCATGTAGTCTACTCCTCAGTGTCTTTCTCTTGTCCCGCGTCCTGTTTGTTCACTGTGATCAAGGGAATTTTCCATCCTCCATTTTGAAAATGGCCATTACCCATAACAGCTTTCTGGTCAGCACACAGTTAAACTGTAACATCGGCCACTTGAGCCATAGGGAAACATGGACATTACCTGATACATCAGTTTTCCTCTCCGCTATAACTGACAGCAACTGATATTTTACTGACAGCAACTGATATATTTCAGATCTGACAAAATATTGTCAGAACTGGAAGGGATTATTGTCAGAAGAAAATGGTGAGTTTCTGAGAGGAACTGATGGCAAGGTAACTATGCAATGTTCATTTGAAGTTACCTCATGTGTTTATTTTAAATATTTTTACTCAGTACAGGTTCTCTTTAAATTTTTGAACATTTTGATCTGTTTTCTGCTCTCGGGAGTGCTTCTTAGGGCACATACACATGTACAACAAGCACACAACCAACTGGACGACTTGACCAACCGCAAGACCTGACCAACCGCACAACCTTAATGTCCACACGTCTAAACAACCAACTCATTTACATACTGCACAAGCAAGCAGGGAACAATGTAGGCACTACTTAGAAAAATATTATAATTAACATATAACAATATATATATCAACATATAAAAACATTCCAAGATGATCATTAAAAAACGCATATAATAATCGCATATAATAATATAATAAATATAAACACCTCCACATCTGCTCGAAAATGCTCTCACAGCATTCATATGTATAAAACCTTTGAATGATGTAAGCATTGGCGATATTAGAATTACCAATAAAAAGATGCATAAAAAATAAATAATAAATAAATAATAATAATAATAATAATGAGAAAAAATTATATATTAAAAAAATGACATCTCTCTATCTCTCTATCTATCTATCTATCTATCTATCTATCTATCTATCTATCTATCTATCTATCTATCTATCTATCTATCTATCTGTAACGATCGGTGTAACACAGAGAGGATCTGATTACCGGTGATCTGCAGTATCACTGGGAATACAGAATATACCCGATTATTGATGATCTGCAGTATCACCGATAATCAGATATACAAGCTAACCTCTGGACACCTGAGAGTGAGAGTGTTTGGTGCAACTGTAATACTTAGAGGGCTGGCATCAGAGCAGTAAGGCGTACTGCACAAACTCCTTCCGAAGACCTGAAATCTCCCGGAGGGAGGAGTGAGGCTGGACGTAGGAAGGACAACCAAGAGTGACACTCAGGAGGGAGCGTCACTACCTGGACTGGGAACTGCCTCTAACAGTAAGGTCGGTTCTCGAGGTCGGACAAACCAGGTCTTAACCACACAGACAGATACAGTACAGATTCAGAAGGCAGAAGCGGAGTCTTAGGGCGAGCCGGGGTTCGGCAACAGAGTATCAGAAATATCGAGGTACAGAATCAGAAGGCTGAAACGGAGTCTTAGGGCGAGCCGGGGTTCGGCAACAGAGTATCAGAGATATCGAGGTACAGGATCAGAGTTCAGAAGAATGGTCAGGCAAGCATAAAGTCATAACAGATAATCACAATCAAACTAGTACTTTAGACTATCAACAGAATCTAGCTAAGTGTAGGATTACAGCTCCAGCTGGTCCCGGCACACTTTCGGATCTGACTCAGGTCTGCGTGCTACCAGACAACCAGCCAGACAACCAGCAACTGAACAGCCAGCAGTATATATACAAAATCATTCACCAGCCCCTCCCTAAGTGCTGGACCAATGAAACGAAGCAGGATTGTCAGCTGACCGGCTTGGTCAGCTGACCCTTTTCTGACTGCCATATAAGTTCTGCCTCTCTACGCGCACGCGCGTCATTCTGAACCTTGGTGGACTATCAGTCCCAGCCACACCAGTACTGTCTTGCAAAGAACTTGTCGGCCCGTGCGCGGGGCTGGCCGCACTGCCCTCAGCACTGGCGGCGGCCTCCCCACGCTGGGTCAACCTGTTTGCAACAGGGTCATGAGCGCCAACCGCCGCGTCAGATGCGGCGGCCATTCCGCGTTCCGCCATGCCATGCGCGCCAACCGCCGCGTCAGACGCGGCGGTTTTTCCGCGTTCCGCCATGCCATGAGCGGGAAGAGCCGCCTCCCACTGACTTCTAGCGGCGGCTGTTCCACGTTTCTTTACTCTATCTATCTATCTATCTATCTATCTATCTATATATATATATACACATATACATAATATACATATGCACATACATACATACACACACACCAATACATCTAAGAATAAATAAAATAAATGTTATAATAATTGGGGAGATGTGTATAATAATGTGTATGAGGACTGCAAGAGGACCGAAAAACTACAAATAAATTAAAATAGACCATTGTCTAAAGGTAGCCATACACTGGTCGATTTGCCATCAGATCGACCAACAGATAGATCCCTCTCTGATCTAATCTAATCAGAGAGGGATCGTATGGCTGCCTTTACTGCAAACATATTGTGAATCGATTTCAGCATGAAACCAATCACAATCTGTGAAGGTGCCGCCCCCCCCCTTCCCCGCATACATTACCTGCTCCGGCCGGCGCGACTCCCCCGGTCTCCGCTGTCTTCTTCTCCGCGCTGGTCTCTGAGTCCGGCTGGTGGTTTCACTGAACTTCCTGTCCGGGGGAAGTTTAAACAGTAGCGGGCGCTCTACTGTTTATACTCCCTGCCGGGACAGGAAGTTCAGTAAAGCCAGCCGGACTCAGAGCCCAGCGAGGAGAAGAAGACAGCGGAGACGGAGGGAACCGTGCCGGCCAGAGCAGGTAATGTATTGCAGCTAGCGTCGGTCATCGGGCATTTGAATGCCGCTATCGACGCACTCCTGGGGATTTAAACTTCAGAACTCAAATCTCTGCTGTGGTGAAATCATCCTATTTTCACCTGAAGAACATTGCAAAAATCAAGCACCTCATACCCCCAGAAGATCTGCCAACCTTAGTCCACGCCTTCATCACATCCCGACTGGACTACTGCAATGCTCTCTACACTGGCCTTCCAAAAAAGGTCTTGTACCGCCTACAGCTGATACAGAATACTGCTGCCAGACTGCTAACCAACCAACCCTGTCACTGCCACATAACGCCAGTCCTGCATTCCCTTCACTGGCTACCTATAGAATGAAGGGTCCTATTCAAGATCGGCCTACTGACATTTAAATCCCTGAATAATCTAGGCCCTGGATACATGAAAGATATGTTACAGCTGCGTAGCAATCCCCGCATTCTCAGATCCACAGGTTCTAATAATCTAGTCATACCCAGAGTCCACTTGGAAACTTTTGGTCCCAGAGCCTTCTGTCATGCTGCCCCTACGTTTTGGAACTCCTTACCTCAACAGATCAGGACAGCCCCATCCCTGGACGTGTTTAAATCCAGACTGAAAACCCACCTGTTCAGTCTGGCATTTGCAGAAATATAACTTTTGTTGTGTGAATACTTCATCCTACTAATTACTGAATCTGAGAGAGCCTAAGCGCTTTGAGTCCTATGGAAGAAAAGCGCTATAGAAATGTTATTGTATTGTATATTGTACTCCTGACCCGCCGGCGTTCGAGCAAAATCTGCACGGATGGATCGACGGGAACGATTGATTTCGGACAGAAATCGATCGTTCTGTCAGCGTTTACCCAACGATTTCACAGCAGATTCGATCACAGTGATTGGCGGGAAAATCATTAGGTGTATGGGCCCCTTAGGAAGGAACTCACAAGGTATATATATAGATAAGTCACATGATAAAAGCATGCCCCATATAAATAAGTCACATAATAAAAGCATACCATATATACAAACATCCTAAAGTGCACCAAAATAATGGTCGCTTAGTTCAACATAATGGGGTAAAGATCAACCGAAAAGGATTACATTTATACTGTAGATAGTACCTTTGGAGCTCGTAAAACAGGGGTCCCCAAACTTTTTCGGTCAAGGGCCGGGTCAACATACTTCAAACTGATGGGGGGCCGAAGTATACATAATATGATGTAGAAAAAATTACATTGAACCTAGGTAGTGTAAACTGGAAGCAGGAGATTTGGGCGCATGAGACAAGTGGACAAAAAGGGCGCCCCATTCACTCCCATTATAAATATCGTTTAATGGGCGCTGAACAGGGAAAAAAAGGCGCCGGAGATTATTAACGTTTTAACAAACGGCGCCCGGAGATTTTTAAGGTTTTCTAACTGTGCTTGTGATGATTTAACTTTACAAAATGAGCCCGTGACGAATAACGTTTATAAAGATACTAAATCACTATTTCTAAAACATTTCTAAAACATTATTATTCACCCAAAAAAAATTACATTTTTTTATTTACATTTTTTATTTATTAATGTTTGTAAAACATTATTATCCATAGGGGGTCTTAGGTTTAGGCACCAACAGGGGGGTCTTAGGTTTAGGCACCAACAGGGGGGTCTTAGGTTTAGGCACCAACAGGGGGTCTTAGGTTTAGGCACCACCAGGGGGGGTCTTAGGTTTAGGCACCAACAGGGGGGTCTTAGGTTTAGGCACCAACAGGGGGGGTCTTAGGTTTAGGCACCAACAGGGGGGTCTTAGGTTTAGGCACCACCAGGGGGGTCTTAGGTTTAGGCACCACCAAGGGGTCTAGGGGTTAGGGATAGGTACATTGAAGGTTTTTAACAAACGTAAATATAAGTTTCAGTTTACAAACAGACAAGATTAACGTTTTAAGAATTGCCGATCTCATACACATTATTTAATGATTTATAAATTATTAAAACACTATTTGTAAACGAAATTCTACACAATATTTTTAGAAACGATTATACTGCTTATCGTTTACACCACGCTCCCTTTTTTCCCGACGCCCTTTTTTGATGTACGCGTGTAAACTATTACCTGTTAACACGCTCAGCCCTATTGTTCCTATTTAACCAAAGCAGATATTATGCCCCCAACACAGCATAAACAGATAGTATGCCCCCCAACACAACATGTGCAAATATTATGTCCCTAGCACAGCATGTGCAAATATTATGCATGTGCAGATAGTAAAAAACCTATTTTCGTCAGACAGTGAAGCATACTCAGGGGGCAACCTGTCATCCAATTGGACAGCAGTGTCACTTGATGCGGAATTGGATTGGAAGCCAGCGAATGACTGCTCATTGGCTTCTACAGTATGTGGATGGGTGGTGCCAGCACTGCCATTCTATATGCAAGACACCATCTATAAGTAAGCAAACAAGGAAAGAGTGCCCTAATCACAAAGCACCAGACTAATCAAATCGTATACAAAATAATTAAATTCTTTATTATACATTGCTACAATATTCAAATAAAAGCAATTAAAATGTCACCAACTAAGGGACAAGCGATGTCTCTCAAAAATACATAAATTAATGATTTTGTCAAAATAAGTAACAGGCCAATGGGACACCATCACCACAGATAAATAGATAAAAAATATGTATTGATATAAAGGTACAAAAAGTGTATTCCAAAAGTCAATAATCATGTATCTCGAACAATAATATCAAAAATTGTATATACATGTATGTGTATATAGGAAACCGTATCTTGTGCAAAATATGCAAGTGGATAATGAGAGGTAGTGGTAGTGGGGTAATCTCTAGCAAGAGAGAGTAGTATTTCTAGGTAAGGGGGTGGAAAAAAAGGTGAGTCCAATAAAGATAAGACCAGCCGTATGCTACAAGGAGTAAGTAGCAATATCGCTAAGAAGTATTGGAAGTGGAACTTACGTGGAGGGGTAGTGGGAGGAATCCGAGAGGCCTGAAGGAGAGAGAAGATCGACGGAAGCCTTAATGCATCACGCGGGCTCAACCCACTTCAGAAGAGGGTCTCTTATATTGCTATTTACTTCTTGTAGCATACGGCTGGTCTTATCTTTATTGGACACACCTTTTTTTCCACCCCCTTACCTAGAAATACTACTCTCTCTTGCTAGAGATTACCCCACTACCTCTCGTTATCCACTTGCATATTTTGCACAAGATAGGGTTTCTTATATATACACAATTTTTGATATTATTATTCGAGATACATGATTATTGGCTTTCATTGCATGGTGCTGGTCCAATATACTATCATTAGAATGTGCATCTATCAAGTAATACATTTTGTGAGTGAGGGGCCGGTGAAAAAGCCTTGGGGGGTGCATTCGGCCCCCGGGCCTTAGTTTGAGGACCAGTGGGCTAAAAGATTGGCTACTGCTTGTCTAATCAATGGTTTAAATACAAATGAGTTTGATTCCCATGTTCTGACATCACTTCCTGTATGGGCAGAAATGTGTAATATGAAAGGCAGAAAGTGAGGGTGGAAGTGATGAACCAAAGTGTGACTGAATATTAGCAAAATTTGTGCAGAAAATCACAAAAAAGTGCGGAAACCATGATAAGGTAATGAATGTAAGCAGATGAGCAATAAAAAGGTAAATAATGAAGGCCATGTAAAGGCCGGTGTGAGGGAAAATGTAAAGGAGGGCTGTGACCATGGGTGAAGGTGAAAAGGAAGTCATCAGCAGTGTGGGAAATCCAATATGCTGGTATGTAAGATACAGAGGGAAAGCTGTGTTAAAGGGGAAGTAATCCAAATTAGTGCAAACCAAAGGTGAACAGGAAGTCATCAGCAGTGTGAAAGATACAATATGCTGGTATGGAAGATACAAAGGGAAAGTGGTGCTAAAGGGGAAGTGAGCCAAATTCGTGCAGACCAATGCAATTGTAAACACGAGGTCATCAGCAGTGTGGAAGGTGCAATATGCTAATATGTAAGATACAGAGGTAAAGTAGAGTTAAAAGGGAAGTGAACCAAATTAGTGCAAGCCAAATGTGAACAGGAGGTCGTGGAAAATACAATATGCTGGTGAATAAGGGAAAGTAGTGTTAATGGGGAAATGAGCCAAATGAATGCAAACCATTGCAAATGTAGACAGGAAGTCATCATCGATGTGAAAGGTATAATATACTGGTATGTAAAATACAAAGGGAAGGTAGTGTTAGAGGAGAAGTGAACCGAAATGGTGTGAACCAATGCAAATTGCTGCAAATAGGAGAATGAATAATGAAAAGCTGATAATGTTAATAATGCACATGGCAAATAACTCATTACAGTATAATGTGGAGACATAGGTTGTACCAATTAATAAATTATTCAGTTGACCATAATCAGGCAGCAGATTGGTCTGTGTGTATGAGGCTTTAGCCACACAAACGTTTTATGAGCCCTAATTTGTTGTCAGTGAGAATAAAACTAATTACACACATACAAGAATAGTCGTCAATGTAGGATCAGGAAATGATTCCTCAAGCGTAAAACTATGCTGTCCAGGCACATCACTAGCCTTGAGGCTAGCAAGGTGCTCTGTTGCTATGGAGGGGGCGGAGGGACGATAATCGAAGGACAATGGAGTGGCTTCAAACGCTTGGTGGGGGCTAAAAATAGCATTGTGCTTGGGCATAGAAGTATTCCTAATACTACATGCTTGTGAAATGAGACTTGTGCTGCTAAAAATTAGGTGTTAAAAATGTTGTCATATGACCAGAAGCATCTTGAAAGAGTTCAAAGAGTTAAGATGGCCTCTGTGGGAGGAGTTTTTGCTACCTGCATCATTCCTCAGTTCAGACTGCTGGGGAGGAGCGCAGACTAAAATCATTAAGAAAATTGCATCTTTTAACAGTGATATCTGTTTTGCAGAAAAAGTGACAAGGTGAAAATAAATGACTAATGAAATAAACATTTATATCTATCCTATGACTTTTTAAGATATTCTACAGTTTTATTTTATATTTAAATCTACTTACTGTTTTATTGTTTTTGCTCAATGACACATTCATTGAAGAATGCCAGAGCTAAAATCTATCAACTATTGACCCTTTTTTTAATCTCTTTCCTGCTCTCAGAAGCCATTTTCTTCTAGGAAAGTGTTTTATAGTTGTAATTTCTTACTACACTGTAGTCAGTCCCAGTCCTGACAGGAACTGCCACATACATACCTGATGTTTAACTCTTTCAGGGAGGGAAAGAAAAAAAGGAACACAGAATAGTTATTTGTGTGCAAGGCTCTGTACACACACGTCTATCTCATGTCACATGTCACCTCAGGTACCCTTTAACATTATCTAGTCATTCATATCACTGAGTGCCTACATAGGGTAGGAAAACATTTGCGCACTGAGTTGTATTTCATGTCATGCTACAAACAACAAAAAGTGCCTTCTGTGTTGTTATTACCTTATTTTTATATAGGATATATTTACCCAATTACAAAAAGATTATACATAGCCAGAGATAATTGTATTCAATTGCGCATCACAAGGTGTTAAAACAGATTAATTTCCTCTAAATAAACATTACAGAATTAGCAGAATATTTGTAGAGTATGAGGACTTGGCAGAGCTAATTAGCTACTTGATTATAATGTAATCAAGATTGCTACAGAGCAGTAAACAGCATCTCACTGGAGGCTGAAATTATCATTTCATATCTGCACTCTGTCTGCCGAATTATCAGTGTTGTCAGTACAATTTAGTAATCACAGGTTTGTAAGTAAACTAGAATTTTCTTAAATTTCAGAGGTTATTATTTCATTTTGCATTTTTTAAACAATAAATGAATGTGTAACATTTATTACACGAAATCCACTTTATCACCAACTATTCAATACAATTATAGTCCATTACTTTATTTGCAGATATAATCTGTGCTGAACAGGGTTGGTTTAAGCGGCAGGGGGTCTCAGGGCAAAGGTAATCTGGGGGGCGCCCTACCCCACCCCCAGCAAATTCAGCCCACAAGGCCCCCAAGCTAGCTTCTGTGCCCCCTCCTCCTGTGGTTTCCCTATGACTGCTAACCCCGGGGTCCCTGCCTGATGCATACCTCCCAAACGTTTTGAGATAAGAAAGAGGGACACTTAAGCCACACCCCTAATCACGCCCCTGACACACCCCTAGTGGCACATAGCATAAAGATTTTTTATAAGAAAAATATGCTATTTTATAATTAAAAATACACTTATCCTTTCTATCCTGGTTCATTTTCCTTCATATAAACATTTGTAAATAGGAAATACAGTATATCAATTGAAAGAAAACCTGTAATTAAGAAAAAGTCCCCTAGGGGGTACTTACCTCGTGAGGGGTAAGCCTCTGGATCCTAATGATCCTTAGGAGGCTTCCCCTGTTCTTCTCTGTCCCTCCATTGTCCAGCTGCAGCCCCCTGAAGTGCGTCAATGTAACAGAGCAGCACGCCGGGACAGGTGAGTTATTACAGGTAAGGTATTATGATGCAGCCACACATGGTGCAGTGGAACGAGTTAAATGAAACAAAAAAAAATTGAAAAGAGCTTGAAGTGTTGGGCCCATATGCAATTATTTTTTTCTCCTGAGTTTCATACAAAGTGACATTTTCAAAATAGTCAATAAAATCCCTTTTAAGCTACCAGCAAGCAATAAAACACTCAACACAATTTTAATAATACTTTTCCATCTACTTTTTGGCACTTTTTCAATTGTAAAATGCTGAATAGTTATTTTAAATAGAAATTGAAAATTATCTCCTAGGAGAAAACTCAGGAGAAAAGTTTAATTGCATATGGGCCTTAGAATTTTAATGTTTAGGCACATTTTTTAAACAGCAGCAGTTCTCTATTCAAACAGATTTTGGCTCATTGTGAAGCCCTCAAACATGCTATCATAACAAAATGTGCAAGGTTTTTCTGGGACACTAGTGGCAGCATGTGATTTTTTTAAATACCTTGTAGTTATTGACAGGATCATTTGGGGGATAATGTTTGTGTTTTTTTGGGTCCTTGTGGACGTTACCCATATATAGCTAATAATGCCTATCCACAGAATCAGTGCTTGTGTTTTGTTCTGTTTGGATTCAGCTGCAGGCTAATGAAGTGAAGTAGAGGTTTCCAATATATCTATGTGAAGTTGAAGGCAGCCTCCACGTTTTATACATTGCAATTCACATTCTACTTTTAGGATGCTAAAGTAGGGACCATAGTTGACCCAGGAGGCTTAGGGCATCAAAGTGACTTAAAGTGAATGGGAACCGCTGTAAAAAAAATGAACTAGATACTTAACTAAGGAGAGGGAAGGCTCTGGGTCCTATAGAGCCTTCCAGCTCCTCTCACAGATCTCTCTTTCCAGTGGTCAAATACTGCTTTCTGCTGCCGAAGGAATCTTCAGAAGCTCCGTACTGCACCTGGGTGAGCACGCTCTCGCTCATGCTTACGCAGGCGCAATACAGAGTTGCCCGTCTTCGGGAGCACGCGGCTCCCCGAACACTTCTAAAGACTCTGGCGGTGGGGAATCAAACAGGGGAGCCAGCACTGCAACTAGGGCACCACGAGAGGAGCGGGACGGCTCTCCTTAGGTATCTGTTATTTATTTATTTTTTTTAATTCCCACTAGCTTTAATTGTGCCTTTGCAAATGTACGGGACTAGACTTCTTTACTGATAACAATGAAAAACAGTGATATCTTTGCATGTCTTCTGGAGGAAAACCAGACTGATGTCCATCTGAAGCATGAAGACCAGAAGCAGGAAAGCAGTGACCGGGCTGGAAACAACAAGGCTTGGCTTACACTGCTAGGGCCCAACTGGAGCAGCAGCATATCCCATTACTCTATATGTGCTGGACTGCTCTGATTTGTGTTGAAATGTTCATGTCATTCTATGAGATGAATGGTACCTCATCCACTGTCTGAAAGATTGAGCAAGCCTGTTGTTTTAATTGTAGAAATGCAACAGACTTGGAGATTGCTAAATGTATGGTTGAGCCCCTAGGAAAGCATGGGTCCATGGGTTGGCTGCCACAGACCTAGAGTGAACCACCAAAGTAAAAAGACACACAGAAAAGGTAACGCTCTGCTGGCATTTCTTCATCTGGTCACCTCTGTAATAACTGCATGTCCAGTAATTCTAGGCGGTCCGGTGTATGAATGAAAAAAGGAGCACCAGGAGTGCCAATAGTGTAGTATTTCTGGGAAATATAAAGAAATAACAACTCCTCAGAAATGTGGGTTGCAGTAGGCAACCACAATTTCAGACATGTGGAGAATACCCGTCTCCATGCAGTGAAGAAAAACAAAGGACCACTGGATCTAGTCGCAGAGGTAACACCTGGGACGGGAGGATACAGTGCAAGATGGGATACAATATAGTGTTTGAGCTGTCTGAGCTGTGTATCCCTGTTTCAGAGTGCCAAATGACATAATAATTTTGTGCTCTGAAATGGAGATACTCAGCGCAGGCACTGTCTCGTTTTAACCTGAGGAAGCGGGCTGGTCCTGTGAAACGCATTGTGTTTTTAGTGATGTCTAACAATAAAAATCTTAACCTCTTATCACACATAAGATAAGACTGTTCCTATAACCTCCACTCACTACGTATTGTATCATAATGGGGTGCCTCCTCTCATCTTGCAATCTCAAGTAATTGAGAGTTACAAGGTATACAATATACACTCTAATGCCAGATACATTGTATCCTTGCCTTCAGAGCCGGGACAAGGTCCTCCAGCACCCAAGGCTGAGACACCAAAGTGCGCCCCTCCATCCCTCCCACCCCAGCTGTCACACACTGATTGCTATTAGACTAAGAGGCGCCACAGGGCCCACAACCTCCCCAACACCTTAATATCTAGTTATCTGGCTTGCAGTCACTCCCATGTATCCCCTTTTCTTATTTCTTTCTGCTTCAAGCACAATTAGGAATGACAGCTGAATGAATTCTGCGCCCCCTCCTACACTGCGCCCTGAGGCTGGAGCCTCTCCAGCCTATGCCTCGGCCCGGCCCTGCTTGCCTTTGTACCTGTCACTGTAAAATACAGTAGAAGTATTATATGTGTATAGTGTATAGAGCACCCACAATCAGCATATGCTAGTCATATTCCATTAAATAAATGACAAATAAAGCAGAGTATAATTGATAATCATACTGTATATATAGTATTACAACCCTATCACTTTTATTATAATTTTCATTATACTCATATATATAGTATTACCTTTTTATTATAATTTTGCTTGTATTATTTTTTTACTGTGTCTTCATCCAAATGGAGTATGTTAAAACATATATACATCATTCATCTAACATTTCACTGTACCCTTCCGTATGACATTTTACCAGCGAAGGATACTGAACGAGCCCAAACTTTTGAGTTACGCTAGTGATCTGGAGCCATACATAATTCCTGCCCAGGGACTTACAATTATCTGCTTCTCACATGTAATATAATAATTAGCTCTAGTGGGGTAGGGAGGTTCTTTTAATTAAATGCTGTCAGGGCTAATTATGTTATACTCAGGGGCTGGCTACAACAATAAATTATCATATGGGGATATTATCCTTCTACCTATGAGATGGATTGAGTAATTTGCAGATGCCAGAGCACGATTGGTTGCTGGATGTGTCACAGTGGCGACTGGGGCACTAAAGATCATAATTAAAGGACCACTATCATGAAAATTGTAACATTTAAAATAAATGTAAACACATACATAAAAAGTATGTTTCTTCCAAAATAAAATGAGCCATAAATTACTTTGCTCCTTTCTTGCTGTACTTTCAGTTAGTAGAAATCTGACAGAACCGACAGGTTTTGGATTAGCCCATTTCCTTATGGGGGATTCTCAGGGTTTTCTTGATTTACAAAAGCACTTAATGAATGGCAGTTGCTCCATCCAACTAAGCAGAGAGAACTTCTCAGAGAGTGTTTTGAGTTGTATACACACAAATGTAACAACAACATTGGAATCTAAACAAAGATACTGTTATCTCCAGTCTAGGGGCTTGATTCACAAAGCGGTCAGGGCCGGATTTGTACTCTTTACCCCCCAAGGCCACTGTTCACCAGCCGCCCCCCCTTCAGTATAGATAGCCAGATGACCCCTCCCCCTTCTCTCTAGTATAGGTAGCCATATGACTCCCTTATTCCCTCCTTTTCTCACCCCCTTTCAGTATAGGTAGTCAGCTCGCCTTCCCATCGCAGCAGCCATCAGTGTCACTCTTTTCTCCACTCATCTCCTGTGCAGAAGCTTCCTCTTCCTTTCCGTCTCCAATGCTGCCCAAATCCATAGCTGCTGGTCACAATGCAAACGTGCATAGAGAGCAAGGTGGCTGCTGTACAGGAGGCTTGCAGCAGAGTACTGTGTTCAGGCCTGATCTCCCTGCATTGCAGCATTTGCAAGCTGCTTCTTTGGTGCCCTTGCTCCTGTGGTGCCCTAGGCCGTGGCCTAGGTGGCCTTGGCCTATATCCGGCCCTGAAAGCGGTGCTAACCTAGTTAGCACGCCCAAAGACTTTTAGGCGTGATAAGCATTTCAATAAGTAGATTAGTACCGCTTTGAGGGAAAAACTCGCGCGCAAAGTTTTTAAGTCCGGTGCGCGCAAAATGTCGCATAGGGTTTAATGGCATTGCGCGCGTAAACTTTACATGTGTAAAAGTTTACGCGCAAAACTTTGCGTGTAAGTTTATTTTATCACGCCTAAACTGAGTTTAGGCGTGATAATGGGCTTTTCACCAGTGTGCTAACAGTTAGCACGGCTTTGTGAATCAAGCCATATATGTGTATTTCAAGCTGAATAGCCTTTACATAGCAGGACAAGGTGCTGTGTTTAACTGTTTCAGTGATGTTCTGCTAAAAAAAATTCTGGGATAGAAGCTTTAAAGCTGTAAGGAATCTTTTAGAGCAAAGTAGAAATGCTGGCTTTCAGACCACTTTAAGTTCATACAGGGAGTGCCGAAGCTGAAAAAAAGGGATCACACCCCTTGTTGAACATATGCACATGAAGAAGCTAGCACGTCCCTAGAATTATCTTTGTTGTTATCTTGCAAAAAAGCCAACGTTTCGGAGCCATGCAGGGCCCCTTTATCAAAGCACACGGCAACAATTTGTCCAGCAGCAGACAGTCCAAGGCTGCCATAATCTTCAGGGTCAGTTCTAGTAACGTTGGGACCCCCGGGCAAAGTTAACCTGGGGCCCCCCTGACACAGGTCTCCCACTCTTCCGACCAAGCCTGACCCCCATCCCTAAAGTGGCATGTCAAGGGTCTGTTTGTTGCCAATTCCCCCTCAGGGCCTGAGCTGACTGCCGTGCCTTCAAGGCTGCCCCCCAGATTAATGATTGACAGCGAAATTGATATTTTTTTCCCTATCCACTTCGTCACTGTAGCCTGCCAGCACTAATATTTCACATTTAGTTATCCCAGTGTTAACCTCCTTGCCGTTCTAAAAAATCCGGCAAGGAGGCAGCGCCGCACTTAAAATTTTTTTTTTAAATCATGTAGCGAGCCCAGGGCTCGCTACATGATAGCCGCTGAGCGGCGGCATCCCCCCACCCACTCCGATCGCCTTCGGCGATCAGAGTATGCAGGAAATCCCGTTGAGAACGGGATTTCCTGCAGGGCTTCCCCGGTCGTCATGACGTCAGAGGGAATCCCGATCCGCCCCTTAACGCTGCCTGGCACTGATTGGCCAGGCTGCGCAGGGGTCTGGGGCGGGGGGTGGGGCGGCTCGGCGGGGCGGGTAGTGGCGAATCAGCGGCGAGCGGCGGCGATCGCGTACTACATGCAGCTAGCAAAGTGCTAGCTGCGTGTAGGAAAAAAAATTATGCAAATCGGCCCAGCGGGGCCTGAGAAATCCTCCTGCGCAGGTTACCCCGAACTGTGTTCGGGATAACCGGCAAGAAGGTAAAGCAGTAGAATCAGCCATACTATTCCAGGGAAAAAAACACATATATAAGTAGATAGATACTTGATCTGCTTACATAACACATGTATTGTACTGTCCACATTTTCATTTCAGTGAATGTTATATAGTAAATGACGAGAATTCTGTTCCTGGTGGGGGCCATGTCTTTTGCCCACAGTAAAGGCTAACTCGTGATGTCATTTCTGCGCTTTACTTTTTTTCTTGTCTCCTCCAATCACTGAGTCACCTCAGCCTTGCTTGTAAACACAAGTGAGTAGGTGGATTAGGTTTCAGATAAGCAGCAGACAGGGAAATAAATGGAAGAGGAGGAATATATTATAGATAAAAAGAACCCACAGCATGCAATTCTTTGGCACGACTACTAAAGAGCCAGTGCTCCTAAGGTATATGATAACTCCAAATCATAACAGCAGAAAACATTTTGAAAGTTTTGAATGCAGGATTAGCATCTTTATCACTTAATACACTCAGACCAGTTGCTGTTAAAATTTGATTTTTATGGTGACGATACCGCTTTAACATTTCAATTGTAATTAAACTGGCTTTGTTCAGTTTGGCCGTTGGACACTAGATGGAAACCAAGAGTTGTTTCTCCCATTTGTCTTCTCTTCCACCCTTCTATCCTCTTCCGAGCCAGAGGAATGCACGTCATACTCCCACCCAGTGATGCTCGGATATCCCCAATCACGAATTTGCATAAATCCGGCCACGGCAGAATCGAAAACTGGATATACCGTGATCGTGATCAGGATTTGAATCGGAGCTCCGGAGCTCCAAATTCGACTCGGATTTTAGCCGTGATTAGGGATGGTTGGAAATGCCGAATTCCGATTCCACAGAAAATCCACTTTCTGCCATTGCCGATTTACCGCTACCGAGCTTTCCGCTAGAAATCGTGGACATTTCCACAGACTTTAACATCGATTTTCTCAAAAACTGCAAGGTCTTTTCGATTTTTTTTTTCCTCTTGTTCCCACTATACAGTGTACTTCTTAGCATATCTGGCAAATTTAGAGTTTATAGCATGTAAGGGGGCTGTGCTATTAACTGCTAAAGTCGGCGGCTTTTCAGGTGATAATCACAGATATTTTTCCCGTGATCACGGCCATGATCACGAGCCGAATACTTGGAATAATGGCTGAATTTGAGATTGACTCCCGTGATCGATTCCTGAACACGGATTCGGATCACGATGTCGGATAGTGAAAAAATGCTTGTTGTGAATCAAGGCTATGCCATGATCATGGACTGTATCCAAGCAAAACTACTCCCACCGCACGCCACAACTGCGTACCCAGCGGCGGCTCTCATGGCCGGCCAAATCGAGAGGGGTGATGGGGATACTTGGGAGGCCCCTACGGACTCTGTAGCCCTTGGGCAATTGCCCCTTTGCCTCTATTATAGCGCCAACCCTGGCCTGATGATCTTCTATGATCCAATTCACATTGATTTGCTCGGTCAGTCGAGTACATTGTGGAGAAGTCCTGCTGCATGTATTTTTCCAGATAGTGGATTGCTTTGCCATTCAACAGATGAATGGCTCACTTCTGCTCTAGACCAAAACTGCAGATTTCCCAGCAATGGAAATAGGAGCATTACTTTAAAGAGAACCTGAACTGAAAATAAAAAGTTAAAATAACAATACACAGGTCATACTTACCTCCTGTGTAGTCTACTCCTCGATCTCTTTCTCCTCTCCTGCACCCTGTTTGTCCACTGTGATCAATGGCATTTTCCATCCTCCATTTTAAAAATGGCTATTACCCCCTAACAGCTTCCTGGTCAGCACACTGTTAAACTGTAATATCGCCCACTTGAGCCATAGGGAAGCATGGACATTACCTTGCACATTCAGTTGTAACTGACAGCTGCTGATATATAACTGACAGCAACTGGTATTATTTCAGTTCTGACAAAATATTGTCAGAACTGGAAGGGATCACTGTAAGAAGAAAATGAAGAGCTTCTGAGAGGAACTGACAGGGAGGATAGTATGTAATATTAATTTGCAGCTACGTCATTTGTTCATTTTAAATAATTTTACTCACTTCAGGTTCCCTTTACCACATAAGGACCAGGGGTGTTTTGGAGGATCTGTGCTGGGTGGGCTCTTCAGCCCCCAGCACAGATCAGCAGGCAGGCAGGGCGATCAGACTCCCCCCCCCCTTTATCCCCACTAGGGGGATGTCCTGCTGGGGGGGTCTGACCGCCGCCGCTCACGTGTGCCTATTCCCCCCTCCCTCTCCTTCCCTCCCTCTCCTCTCTATGGGCGGTACAGGACGGCGATCCATCCTGTACCGCCTCTGATAGGCTACAGCCTATCAGTCGGCGGCGATCCCCGGCCAATCAGAGGCTGGGGATCGCCAATCTCCTTAACGGCGCTGCTGTCACAGCAGCGCCGTACGATGTAAACACCGGGGATTTCTTCTCCGCGTTTACATTTCGCCTGCGAAACGCGATCGGAGGCTCGCAGGCTGTTCACGGAGCCCCCGCGTGAACGGACATGGAACTGCCGCTCGAACGAGTGGCCGTTTACATGGAAACATCACTGCGACCAGCTGCCGCCTATCGGCGTTAGGCGGTCGTTAAGTGGTTGAATTGCAACACAACACTTACAGTATCTAAAAAAATGTGAGTACACGTGACGTCTCCCATTTTTCTAAATATTTTATATCATTTCATGGACAGCACTGAAGATATGACACTTTGATACAATGTAAAGTAGTCAGTGTACAGCTTGTATAACAGTGTAAGCTTACTGTCTCATCAAAATAACTCAACACACAGCCATTGATGTCTAAACTGCTGGTCACTAAAGTGAGTTCACCCCTAAGTGAACAATGTCAACATTCTGCACAATTAGACATTTTCCCTTCCAGGACCATGCTACTTGATAGTATTGGTGCTTTGAGTCTGCCAGAAGAAAAGCGCGATATCATTGTTCCGTGTTTGTTTTGTGTGTTTGTTTATTAAATGGTCTCAGGTGTAAATGGGAAGTAGGTGTGTTAAAAGCGGTGTTATCGCTCCTAAACACTCTCATACCGGTCACTGCAAGTTCAACATGGCACCTCACGGCAGAGAACTATCTGAGGATCTCAAAAAAAGAATTGTTGCTCTAAATAAAGATAGCCTAGGATAAAAGAAGATTACCTACACCTGAAACTGAGCAGCAGCAGAGTGGCCAAGACCATATGGTGCAGGACAGGTTCCACTTAGAACAGCCCTCGCCATGGTCAACCAAAGTTAAAGAGAACCCGTAACCAAGAATTGAAATTCATCCCAATCAGTAGCTGATAGCCCCTTTTACGTGAGAAATTAACTCATTTTCACAAACGGATCATCTGAGGGATCTGTATGGCTGATATTGTGGTGAAATCCTTCCCACAGGAAACTGTAAGGACCATGGTCCTGGCAGTTTCCTGTCTGTGAACCTCGTTGCATTGTGGAAAAAAGCTGTTTACAGCTGTTTCCAAGTGCCAAAAAAGCAAGCAGCAGCGACATCACCTGTCAGCAGTAAAAAGGTCACCATGGGATAAATGTCACAATGTAAATCAGGGAGAGGTAAGCTTTTACAATGGGCAAACACTGACTAAATCATTTATACATAATTATTGTAAAAACGAAGCACTTTTTTTTATTACATTATCTTCACTGGAGTTCCTATTTAACTGCAAGTGCTCTGCTTCATATCCAGAAGTTGTCTCTTGCAAATAAATGTAAGAGAGCTGGAAGTAGACATCAGAAAATGGGTACACTGTGGTCATAAGGTGGTGAACATGGTGAGCAGCAATACGCAGGTAGGCTGTGGTAGTTAAAGGACAAGTGACCTGAGGTATATGGAGGCTATTTCATTTTAAACAGTACCAGTTGCCTGGCATCCTGCTGAGCTCTTAAGTCAAACTTAAGTCAAACATCTGATCTGCATGCTAGTTCAAGGTCTATGACAGAGGCAGACGATCAGCAGGACAGCCAGGCAATGTGCAGTGTTTAAAAAGGAAATCAATATGGCACCCCAATTTCGCTCTCTGCCCAGTCGTCCTTTAAATAATGCTCAACTGGTACTAAAGGGCCCAAAGCGTGCAAACACAATTTCCTCTCATCATTACACTATCAGCAGCCTGAACTGTTCACACAAGGCAGGATGGATCCATGTTTTCTCAATGTAGCTGCAAAACATATTGCTGCTTTGCAATGCCATTAATATATGTGAGCACAAAAGAGATATGCACTAGGGCTGCCATTTAAGGTCCACTAGGTCGTGTTTTGATCCCAATCAAAAAGGTCCCAGTCCTTCCCTGTATCCAGTGCCCATGAGAGCATCATCCTTTGCTGGGCAGTGTGGGCACTCTGGTTAGAGACACTGAAGCGGAAAAAAATGATGATGTAATGATATAATGTATGTGTAGTACAGCTAAGAAATAAAACATTAGGAGCAGAGACATAAGTCTAATATTGTTTCCAGTACAGGAAGAGTTAAGAAACTCCAGTTGTTATCTATGCAACAGAGCCATTGAGCTCCACGACTTTCAAAGTCGCAGAGAGCTCTGTCTTCTGAAGCTTTTTATCAACTGTCAATCACAGTATTTTCTTTTTCCCTGCAGAGGACAGTTCAGTAGTTCATTGGCCTGCTCCGTAAAATAATTTAGAATGCTGAGTAGTGTGTAAACTACAAATATTAGAGAATGATATAATGTTATAAAAAAAACACTATATAGCTGAAAATAAAAATATGAGATTTTTTTTTGCTGCTAATGTTCTATTAATTATCTGTACTACACAACCAATTATTTGTATCATATTTTTTTTTTTTTCGCTTCAGTGTCTCTTTAAGACCAGTTAGCCACTCTGCTTCTAATCTAAAGTTAACCAGTTTATATTTTTTTGGTTCTCCAAAGACTTCCAAATGATAAGGATTTGAATCTCCCTCACTCTCCCTTTATATTAAACACAGACTACTTCCTCAGATTACTCAAAAAAGATAACTAGTGCATTCAATTGCTTGACTGACAGTTGTGGTGATGAAAGTGTCAACTCAAGAATCAATAAGATGGGTGAACAGTGCCGTAAAGAAATTATCATCATTAACACAGTAGGAGATGCTGAAACACCTTCTAAAGCATAATTTAAATTTACGTCATGATGCATAGAACCTGATTAAGGTTCTTTGGGGTTGGGGACTATTACAGAACATAAATGATCCTAGGTGCTAATTAGTGTAAAAAAATCCCTGCCCATTATCTCTGACTATGTAGTGTGCTTATTTGACACTCCACATGACAGCGATCATATCTGGCCATTTTAGTACCCTGGTGGATCATCCATTTTACCTCAACTGTACCCATGCTAATCAGAAATGGGTCTTTTGATTAGATGCTATGGTAAATGCATTGTTTCTTTTAGAAGCTATACATAAAGTTGCATAGTTACAAAAAAAGGAATGTTACCACAGTCCTGGCACTATGAATCATAACATGATTTTATACTTGTGTCTTGCTCAATATTGCTTTACACTGATGTTTGGACAAACAGCATTAAATAAATCTAATGAAAGTTAATCTCCAGATAAAAAAAGAGACATTTATCAAAAAATTGTTCAGCATGCCATAGTTAGGAACAATCTTTTTGGAGCGTGTCCATGACGATATTGTTAAAAAAAGGAATCTGAAAGGGCTATTGATTCAGGCCAAGAGTATTCCATTAACAGAAAATGGTTATTTTATTGCTTCTCACACACTGATTGAGAAGTATGGACTGCCCAGCCTCGAAAATACAAAAGATCAGGTGGGTAGAATGGATAGGTATAGCCAGAGGACAGTGGGGAGTTATATTGCTGGTAAGAAGCAGTAAGACTCCCCATTGGCTAGGAATTTGAACTTAGCCTAGCACTTAGCCGCACAACTGCGGCAGTTTAATAGGCTATCAGAAGAGAGGAGGAGCTGCAGTTACAGAGGGAGATTAGATAGATCAGAAGGTTGAATACCTCAGGTAGAGCTGTACCAAGGATGTTATTTTTTTTCATATCAGAGTTACTACGTGATATGAAAGGTTAATTAGATCAATGAGTCCTTGATCAAGACTCCCTAATGCTGGAGCTCTCAGTTGTTTTGAGTCTGACATGAGAAAAGCTCTATAAATAATAATGATGATGATGAAGAAGATAATAATAATAATACAAATAATAATAATTAGTAATAGTAGTAGTAGTAATAGTAGTAGTAGTAGTAGTAGTAGTAGTAGTAGTAGTAGTAGTAGTAGTAGTAGTAGTAATAGTAGTAGTAGTAGCAGTACTAGCAGTAGTAGTGCTATTATAAGTATTATTCATAATATATTATTATTATTATTATTTTATTATTATTTTTGCTGCTTATTTCCTGGATGGAGTTCATGCACACTCGTTATTGTAATTAATAAGTAATTGTGTTGGTGGGAGGTAGTAGTAGTAGTAGTAGTAGTGTTATTAGTATTATTCATAATTTATTTATTATTATTATTATTATTATTATTATTATTATATTTGCTTATTTCCTGGGTGGAGTTTATGCACACTTATTTCCTGTTTGATCACATATAAAGTAATTGTGATGGTGGGAGGTGGTTCTATGTCTGAATATTGGCCTTTAACATCACATGTAGCGTATTTTGAAGGCAAGTTCTGCCAGTGGCGTGCATTATACTTTCTTCCTGGGTTTGTTGGTATGAGGACAAATCTATAGCAACACAGCGATTCTGAGAATGTGGAGGTGAAAGTGTGGAACACCGCTGCACTATACAAGATAGGACCGTGCTGGATCAAAGGCTGCCAAGCCAAACGTAGGTATACAATGAAGTAGCTTGATCGTTTATTCAGGACATATCCCAGCACAGTAAAGCAGCATCTGCTAACATGTTTCGGACTCGCAGGCCCTTACTCATAGCCAAATTCAGATTCTGAGAATGTGTTGCAAGAAATTAAAGAAAAATAGAAGATGAATCATGGATAAAATTCCTTGAGTTCTATTTTGCAACAGAAATAGGATGATCTACGCAACATGTTCTATGAACTATGAATGTGATTTGTGCGCTCATGCGTAATATCATGACACACAAGCTGCAGAAAATAACCTCCGTACATCACAAACTCATATAAAACCTTCGCAATGACCAAAATTGGGTCGAATGTAGCATACATAAAAGGGGCTCTTCGACATGGCCAACAAATTGTTATTGATTTATATAATTTCCAGTGTGGAATAATCGTTGCAGCACTACAACTAAATAAAATCTGAAAATACCACTTTAAATAGAATACTGCTGTGTCTACTCTCATTGTGATATCTATAAATAAATAATATGTGGTGACTCCTCTGCCATAAAGGCAACAAGGTGATGTGAATCATAAACCTGATAGATAGGGGCTATTACTAGAACTGATAAATCTTTCAGAAGATGTAACCTGTTAGTCTACAACTTTTTCATATCCAGAGATATAGAACTTTGATATATTGTACATTTCTCTTGGTTAGAGAATTTTGATTGGTCAATTTTACAACTCGCGTGTAGTATGAGAGCTTACACATACAATGTATTCAGACAGGCCTATTATTTGCTGTAGGTCGCAGTGGAGGCTCACTGCTTCATCTGCCTCCTTCACTAGTGTTTTCATCCCACTACCATCTCTAGATTGTAAGTAGTGTTGGGCGAACAGTGTTCGCCACTGTTCGGATTTGCACGGACATTTTGGTGTTCGTGCACCGTTCGGGCAAAAGCTCGGCCATATTGCCAAACTGCGATCGCATGGCCGAACATTTGGCTAGCGCTGTGATTGGCCGAACGGGTCACGTGGTTCAGCCCGAACGCGCTCTGATTGGCCGAACGGGTCACGTGGGTCAGGTAAATAAATACCCGATCCGCGTCATTTGTCTGTGGGATTAGCTTTGGGTAGGCAGGCAGGTTAGATAGAGTCTCTCTCGCTCTCCAGCCAGGCTAGCCAGGGTCCCCCCCAGTCAGTGTGTGTGCTGCTGCGTTCAGTAGTACACCGGCGCTCAGTCACCCCATTACTATTTAGCATTCTGTACTCTGCCAATCAGTGTATATATTGCTGCGATCTGTAGTGCACCAACGCTCAGTCACTCCATTACTATATAAAGCATTGTGTACGCTGCCAATCAGTGTATATATATTACTGGGATCTGTAGTACACCAACGCTCAGTCACTCCATTACTATATAAAGCATTGTGTACGCTGCCAATCAGTGTATATATAGCTGGGATCTGTAGTGCACCAACGCTCAGTCACTCCATTACTATATAAAGCATTGTGTACGCTGCCAATCAGTGTATATATATTACTGGGATCTGTAGTACACCAATGCTCAGTCACTCCATTACTATATAAAGCATTGTGTACGCTGCCAATCAGTGTATATATAGCTGGGATCTGTAATGCACCAACGCTCAGTCACTCCATTACTATATAAAGCATTGTGTACGCTGCCAATCAGTGTATATATAGCTGGGATCTGTAGTGCACCAACGCTCAGTCACTCCATTACTATATAAAGCATTGTGTACGCTGCCAATCAGTGTATATATATTACTGGGATCTGTAGTACACCAACGCTCAGTCACCCCATTGCTATTTAGCATTCTGTACTCTGCCAATCAGTGTATATATTGCTGGGATCTGTAGTACACCAACGCTCAGTCACCCCATTACTATTTAGCATTGTGTACTCTGCCAATCAGTGTATATATTGCTGGGATCTGTAGTACACCAACGCTCAGTCACCCCATTGCTACTTAGCATTGTGTACTCTGCCACTCAGTGTATATAATATTGCTGGGATCGTTAGTACACCGGCGCTCAGACAGTCACCCTATTACTATATAGCATTGTGTACTCTGCCACTGAGTGTATATAATATTGCTGGGATCGTTAGTACACCGGCGCTCAGTCACCCCATTACTATATAGCATTGCGTACTCTGCCAATCAGTGTGTATAATATTGCTGGGATCAGTAGTACACTGCCGCTCACTCAGTCACCCCATTACTATATAGCATTGCTGGGATCTGTAGTACTCTGCTCACCCACCTATACCATTGTACTGCCAGTCACTGTGTATATTGCTGGCATCTGTAGTACTTCACACACACCGTCAACCACTATATAGCATTGCGTACTCATCCAGTCAGTGTGTATATTGCTGGGATCAGTAATACTCCACTCACCGTCAACCACTATATGAGCTCACCATGAGTTCCTCAGAGACCTCCGCTGTGAGCAGCACTCCCAACAACAGCAACAGCCAACACCCCACGCAAGCTATACCATCCACCCCAGCAGCCAGTGGTCAGCAGCAGCCCTCCCCGGAGGAGAACGTTGTGTCCATCGGCAGGGCCGGATTTAGGGGAAGGCCCCCAAAGCCCAGGACTAGGGCGAATTTTAACCATGGGGCGGATGACAGGTTGACTGCACCTGTCACAAGTCATTGCCTTGCTGCAGAAGATCGATAGCAGACCGTAGCCGCCCCGCTGTGCTCAGCACTGATCCTGTGTCTATGTGCAGCTAGCGGGAGCGGCGTCCGGCTGGCGGCTACAAGTGACGTGGTGGAGGCAGCGAGCAAATGTGCATGCACTGCACCACTATGATCTCCCTATTGCCAGGCATATCATTCCCTCTGTCAGCGCTGCCTTTACAGTCAGACAGTGGGCAGAGCCGCGGCTGAAGAACCCACTGTCTATGAATGCAAGTCAGTGACGTCAGAGGCAGCCCGGCCAGGACGAGGACAGTGCTGATGGGGAGGTCTCGTGGTGCTGCTGGGTCTGATATGAATCAGAGCCCCAGGCACAGATCGAGATCCCCCTGATGCAATGTATTCCAGAAGCTCTGCTCCTGTCTGTGTGTGGTGGTGAGGAATGAAGGGGAGAAAAAGTGCTGAATTCTGAGCTGCAGATAATGCATGTTATCAGTAAGTACGTGGAAACTACTTACTATTCTGTTTAATTATTCTCAATGACGTTCTTTTCAATGTTCACTGTCCATCCCCCCTCCTCCTAACAAAGCAAATGTCTCTTTGTAAATTTTAAAAGGTAGCCAGGCCTGGAAGCATCTTACTAGTCCCCATACTCAGATTTGCTTTGGTCTGCTGTGGCCCCATAATGCTGTATCCACTCCATGCCCTGTTATATCATGCTCCTACTCAGCTGTGCACAGCTGCCATGGCCAAGAGCATCCAAACTGCACATGCTTTGAACACTCCTGGATGCAGCTGCTGTACACACCCTTTTAGCTGCATGGACCCCATGCATCGCGTGTGTGAGCGCTGTCAGGGCTCATTCATACTAGGGACCTTTTCCGCCTTTTTTTAAGCGCAACGCTTCTGCAATGATTCCCTATGAGAGAGTTCATACCTGAGCGGTTCTTTTCCGATCCACTAAGTTAAGTGGTGCCTGGACCATTTTTGAGACTTTTTGCTATAACGGAAGGTATAGGAAAAAAATTGCGTTTGCGTTTTTAAGAATAAATACATAGGGCTTGATTCACTAAAGCGTGATAACTCGGTTATCACGCCTAAAAGCTTTGCACGTGCAAACCAGGGTGCTAAGTAGTTTCCACCCTAGTTTGCACCATAGTTTACATGTGCAAACTACTTAGCACCCTGGTTTGCACGTGCAAAGCTTTTAGGCGTGATAACTCAGTTATCACCCTTTTGTGAATTAAGCCCATAGTATTTATTCTTTTCTGGGTCAAAGAGTTCACTTCCTGACTTGCGTCAGGGAGTGAATTACAAAACCGCTTTCAAAATGGCTTAGAAAATCACATTTTACAAAAACAGTGCGCAGTGGAGCGCAAGGAGGGGGAAAAAAGAGCGCATGAAAACGTTTGCGGTTTCATTTTTAGGTGTGAATGGGGCAGGTGTCAATGGGGTAGATGCTTTTGTTGTCCTGAAATGGGAAAAAATTATATTTTACTTATCTGGGGCTGCCGCTTCTTCCAGCCCCCTTTTGCCTTAAAGGGTCCCTTGGTTTTTTCTCAGTCCATTACTTTGTCCTGCGTCACCCTCCAAAAGCTTGCCCACTAGACCAGTCGTGGGTAATTGCACATGTGGCCCAGGCTGTCGTAGCCAGGAACATTCTCTACATGAGTAGAAAGCCATTGGAGCACAATCGAGGAGGTCTTTGCACGGTAGCCCATGACTGGCGAGCCTTCAGAGGGGGATGGTGACACAACAGAGGGGACCAGGAGGAAACAAAGGGACCTGTAAGGCTTGGGGGGGGGGAGGGGAGAGGCCCCAGGTATCAGGTATTCTTTAAAATCTCACTAACTGCAGGAGGTGACAGTTTTACTTTGTTGGAAGTATGGATCAGTGTGACGATTGGTACTGGTGTTCCGAATGCTTCTTAACAGATTTCAAATTGAAACTGTTGCGCATGGCAGCAAGAAGGGTTTAACTCACCCTTATCGCTGCCTCTGTGCCCTGCCCTTTATTTTGTGTTTCAGCTCTCCAGCTTCTTTCTCCATTACCTCCTTCTGGGTGATAGAGGAAGTAGCTGGAGAGTGCACGGAAGCAGTGAAGGGTGAGTGAACAGCCGTTCCCCCACCCCCGTGCGCAAGTTTCAATTTAAGCTCTGTTCTGAGGCATTAGGAACACCAGTACCTGGGATGCTGTTGGTCAGGGGGCGGGTGGTGACAGTGGGCCTTGGGCGGCAAAATGTACAAATCCGGCCCTGTCCATCGGTCCGGCGCCAAAGCGATTATTGAGGGCTGCCATTGAGGAGATGATGGGGCCTGATGTGGAGGACGAGGTCGGGCTCAGGCCAGCATCCCAAGTTAATGTTGAGGACGATGAGGGGTCTGTGTCTGGGGATGTTGGGGTGGCAGAGGTGGTGGGTGGGTCAGACTCAGGAGAAGAGTTGTATGATGAGGATGATGATCGGGACCATCTGTATGTGCCTCAGAGTCCGGCCCCGGAAAACATGTTGTATCGTGTGTTTAGGTACTAAAATCTGCGTTCCCAGTACTGCCCGGGTCCACGGATCCATATAATTTTTTGGGCAGCACTATCAAACTGTGGTACTATGAGTGAGTTGCCATGGTCCTTCTGTGCTGTCACACTCACCATCTGTCTGCAGATGGATTGTTCAACACAGCTACGCCATCTGACATGTAGTCCTTGACCATCTTCTCCAGGCGATCGGTGTTGGAGGACGTGGAACTGCCCGATTGCTGTTCTGTGGGCTGCTGCATGGGTGTCAGAAAATGTTCCCACTCCAAGGACACTGCCAATACCATTCCCTTTTGGGCACTAGCAGCAGCTTGTGTTCTTTGCTGCCCTCCTGGTCCTCCTGGGTTTGCTGAAGTCAGTCTGTCGGCGTACAACTGGCTAGAGAAGGAGGAGGATGTCAATCTCCTCTCTAAAGTCTCCATCCTCAAGGGCCTGCTGGAATTGTTCCATTTTTGACCTGTCTGACACTTTCTTCAATCAGTTTTTAACATTGTGTTTGTATAAACTGGGTATAAACCCAGTAATTGGTGTTGTCCAGAATAATGAATAATAATGAATAGTGAATAATGTGCGGGCCGCGTTCAATGCAGTCTAGCATGAATTGAGCCATGTGTGCCAGAGAGTCCTGCCAGACTCCTCTGTCTTCATGTTCTTGTGAGCGTTGTGATTGTTGTGATGCACCATATTCGTCACCAGCATCACTTTCTTCCTCTTCTGCTGTCCATTCCCGCTAAATTGTGGAAGTCCAACGTGCACCGCTCTGTCCCTCGGCAGTGGGGGCATCCAATTCCTGCTCCAACTCCAGCTGTTCCTCGTCCTGTTCTTTGTCATAGCTGGGACCAGCGTTTCCTGAGGCAGATTGCCTGATGTTGGTATCATCATGCTGATCGTTTTCATCTTCAGATTCCCCCACTTGCATCATGCCAGCGGTTTCCATCTTCAACATTGATTTCTTCAGTAAACACAGCAGTGGTATTGTAATGCTGACTGTAGAGTTGTCACTGCTCAGTCACAAGCAACGTGGATTGCTCAAAATTTTGGAGGACTTGGCAGAGGTCCAACATGGTGGCCCAATCAGATCCACAGAAGCTTGGTAGCTAGCTGCTGGAATGCGCCTCGGCACTGCGCAAAAGCGTGCTAGCATGTGCAGCGTATAATTCCAGCGCGTAGGGAGGGACATCACCCAGCAAGCGATGGTGCGCTAGGTTGAAGCGCTCCTGCATCTCTTGGTGAGTCCTTCAGAAGCGGTACTGGACTTTAAAAAATGTTTTATTTTTTTTTCCTTCAACAGAAGATCTGCCATGTTGGAGTGAGGAGGACACCGCCGACCCCGACACCAAGCTGAACCCCGGCGAACTCCAAGCAGAGGATCTTCAGGAACCCTCAAGGCTTCGAGCAAGCTGAGGAGGATCAGCAGTCCAGACGAGACCTCTCCTCATATGTGACTGTGTGCAGTGGAGTAGAGCTCCACAGAACAACCTCTCACTTGTCACTTTGTGACTGGTCACTTTGTCACTGGTCACTTTGTCATTTTGTCACTTTGTCACTTTGTCACTGGTCACTTTGTCATTTTGTCACTTTGTCAGTCACTGTGGTCACTTTGTCAGTCACTTTGTCACTTTGTCATTTTGTCACTTTGTCACTGGTCACTTTGTCACTTTTCACTTTGTCACTTGTCACTTGGTCACTTGGTCACTTGTCCAGATGATCTCGGTACACCTCCTGCGATTCAAATTCCTGCACACATTGCTCTGGGATTTGGGTGTGATGAATGATGCATCTAACTGGCCACCGGAGGCAATTAAGGCCTTCAAAACATTGAAAGCAGCTTTCTGTTTCGTCCCCATTTTGCGTCATGTTGAGTTGTTGACGTCATGTTCATCCTCGGCCTCGCCTTGCATTTCAGTGCGAGGTGCATTTTCCACAGAAAAAGGTTGTGAATCCGGGCACAACATTTGTGGCTGTTCCATTGACCTTTCACAGGTAGAAGATTGTGGGGGTGGGAATAGCTCCTCCGAATAGCCCATTGTGTCCTGAAAACTACTCATTGCATTGCTTTGCGCACACATTTTTTGTCCTCATCCAAGGCCTGAGTTGCGCCTGAAAGCGTGGCCTTCTCCTCCTGCGCCTCCTCTTCCATCCTGTGTGCTGCTGCTGGGTTAGCGTTGCCGGTCCCTTTTCCTGGAACCTCTCATCTTTATTACATTTATGACTGCATGGCGACAAAATGCATGTTACCTGTGCAAAGAAAACAGACATTTCCCGCATTTAAAAGACAGTTTTCCCTTTGAAACTTTAAAATCGATTTTCTCAAAAACTATAAGCTCTTTTTGCTAAATTTTTTTTCCTCTTGTACCCACTCCCAATGTGCACATACCCTGTAAATTTGGGGTATGTAGCATGTAAGGAGGCTTTACAAAGCACGAAAGTTCGGGTCCCCATTGACTTCCATTATGTTCGGAGTTCGGCTCGAACACCCGAACATCGCGGCTATGTTCGGCCTGTTCGGCCCGAACCCGAACATCTAGATGTTCGCCCAACACTAATTGTAAGCTCACATGGAATGGGACCTTCTCCTATTAATTCTTAGTACCAATATCGGTGATGCCTTAACCTCCTTAGCGGTAACCCCGTGTGTGACACGGGGTAAGCCGCCGGAGGGTGCCGCTCAGGCCCTGCGGGGCCGATTTTCATAATTTTTTTTTGCTGGACGCCAGCACCCCGATCGCCGCCGCCACGCGCCCGATCGCCGCTATCCGGTGCGGCGCGCGGCACCCCCCCCCCCCAGACCCCTGCGCTGCCTGGCCAATCAGTGCCAGGCAGCGACAAGGGGTGGATCGGGTCTCCCAATGACGTCCCGATGTCGCTGACGTCGGTGACGTCATCCCACCCCGTCGCCATGGCGACGGGGGAAGCCCTCCAGGAAATCCCGTTCTTTGAACGGGATTTCCTGATCGCCTATCGCCGGAGGCGATCGGCGTAGCTGGGGGGATGCCGCTGAGCAGCGGCTATCATGTAGCGAGCCCTGGGCTCGCTACATGATTTAAAAAAAAAATCAAAAAAAAACTGCTGCGCTGCCCCCTGGCGGTATTTTTCATACCGCCAAGGGGGTTAAGCCACGAATATGCTATGTATGTATTTGTAGTTGTATTACTGGATGCCCTAATCATTATTATTATTATTTAATATTTATATAGCGCCGACATCTTACATAGCGCTGTACAGAGTAAATTGCCTTGTCACCTAACTGTCCCTCAGAAGGGCTCACAATCTAGTCCCTACCATAGACATACAGTATGTCTATGTATGTATGTATTGTGTAGTGTATGTATTGTATCATAGTCTAGGGACAATTTAGTGGGAAGCCTATTAACTTAACTGTGTGTTTTTTGGGGGAATGTGGGAGGAAATTGGAGTACACGGAGGAAACCCACGCAGACACGGAGAACATACAAGCACCTTGCAGATGTTGCCCTGGCTGATGTTATAATTCATGTCGTGTCATCTCCTGCCTGCTGGTGGTGGTATTAAGTTGGACTGCCTTGGACTTCCACTATCCACCAGCAGGAGGCTTTTTTTCATTGCATATAAGGACCTGCAGTTCTGTGTCTGGCCTGCATATGCCTCTAATGGGACTTATGTCAATCACCTCCAGCTGCTTCCTGTTTCATGGATTATATAACTCTGCCCCTTCCTCCAAGTCATTGCCAGAACTTCATTCGTTATAGGTCTAAGTCTCTGGACACCTCTGTTACCTATTACCTGATTCCTTGTACCCTGTACCTTGTTCTTTCATCTGATTACCTGTTGCTGAACCTTTGTTCGTCCTGACTCTGCTTCTGTTTATTCCTCTGTACCTCGTATGTATCTGATTACCTGTTGCTGACTGATATTCCGTTTTGACCTGTCTTTACCTTCTCCCTTTTATACCGCGTTATTGTATGTATATATATATATATATATATATATTTATATATATATATATATTTGCTTGCACATATTTGGATATATCTCCTGCACGACGTTTGTAAATAGATAGATAGTTAGTCAGGGTTTTGGTTATATGTGTGCACACTGTTTTGTTTGGTTTGCGGGAGATTCACTGTATATATTGTTTGCATAGGGTTGTATTTTATTTGCATGATTTGGTTCATAATAAACACCTTTTTTTTGCACATTCCTGTTTCAGTGTCAGTGTTTCTGCAAACTGTGGTCATTCCTTGCAATACCTGTTTGTTCCGTAACAGCTGAGCTGAGATTCGAACCGGGAATCCAGCAGTGCAAGACGAGAGCGCTAACCATTACTGCCTTAATTGTAGTACTAGTGTATTGAACTTTTCATATATATATATATAGGTTCCCTAATACTAGCTGTGTACTATGTACAGCACTATGGAAGATGTGGGTGCTATACAAACAATAATAATAATAATAAAAAAAAGTATTCAAAAACTGTTGGCCCACATACTACACTGAGGCGGTAAAATTAGGCAATCATTGGCTAATCATAATTGAAGGTGTGTATCATACTAAAAGGATGAGTACAAACATCCAATTTTTATTACAAGTAGGAATTGGCAGAGCTCCTAATCAGGCTACACCTGAAATTCCCACCGACAGAGGCTAAATACACACCTTGTATTGAAAACAGATGTGCAGAGCCTAAATATAGGCAGGTTACACAACTGACATTCAAAACAGGTGCAACAAAATGGAGGATGTTGGCTTCCAAGAACAGTTTGCGCACACTGCACAGAGTGTTCCATGCTAGACTCTTTAACCGCATTGAGGGATTATGGAAGAGACCCTAACCACTAAAAAACATAGTGTGAACCTGGCCATAAAATTTTTACAGGCCATTGGTTGTCCAATTTTACCACCTCCATGTAGTATCATGAGTTAGGGGTCGTTCACACCTAGGGCGTTTTGCGATTTTCAAAATTGCCCTAAAAGTGCTTGTGCAATGATTCCCTATGAGAGAGTTCACATCTGAGCGGTTCATTTCAGATCCGCTCAGCAAAGCGCTGCCTGTACCATTTTCTGAGCATTTTTGCTCAATGGAAGGTATAGGGAAATTGCAAAGCGCTTGAAAAAGTGCTTGGTATAGCAATTTCCCCAGCACTTTAAGAATAAATACATTGGGCTCTATTCTCAAAGAGCCAAATTTTCCGCAAAATGTTACCGATATATTCCCGCCAGCGGTAAACTCCGCATTTTTTCCACATTCACTAATATTTTCCGCATGTTTTCCGCATGCGGGAAAAAAGATGCGGAAACAGCCATTATTCATGCGGGAATGATGCGGTAAAAAGGTCGCATGAAAAAGTGTTTAAAAAAAAAAGTTAAAGTCCAGCAAGCACAGCCCTTAAGCCTCCACACTTCATTAAAGTCAATGGGATGCGGAATATATCACCTACTACTTGTAGGTGATAAAAAATCGGTAATTAACGACGAAATGATGCGCCTGAACATTTTTGAGAATTGATCTTTTATTGCGGAAAATACCGACTTTTGCGGAAATTTTTCCGCATGAATCCCGCACTTTTATCACACTTTTTCCGCATGCGGAAAAAACATGCGGAACATTTTGAGAATTCCAACTTGACGGTATTTTGGGTGCAAACTTCCCGCATGTACTTTACCGCATGCGGGAAGTCTTTGAGAATAGAGCCCATTGTAGTTATTCATTTCCGGGTCAAAAGAGTTCACTTGCTGACTTGCGTCAGGAAGTGAAAAAACAAATCGCTCTGCAAAAGCACTTTGAAAGGCAATTTACAAAAAAATGGATTGTTTCAGCCCCCCCCCCCCCCCACACTGGCGCGAAGGTATGCGCCGAGAGGGGCTGAAACAATCCATATTAGCAGGAAGTGCAGTTGGTTGGGCCAATACCAAGCTGCATATAATTTGCATTAACTTGTCATGCAAGCTGGAAAAAAAAATGCGTCTCATTGTCCATCTTTACTACCTGTTAGCCAGCAAGAGAAGAGGACACAAAAAGATGGACGAATAGGAAGGATCACATGGACCCCAACTGCTCCTAGGGGCACACATCACCTGCTGTGACTTCTATGTCCTTTGCTATGCCCCTAATTGGTGTGGTATCTATCGTTTTGTAATGTCATTGTAATAAAATGATCTTTCCATCTCAGTTTGTAGCCATCTAAGATTTTCCTAAACTGTCACAAAGTGCAAATTGTACTTATCTGCATCTAGGATTGCTAGTTCACACTCGGAACACAAATTGCGAATTGTGACCCCAATTTCAGGTTTGCAACAATTTGCGTTGCGATTCCCATTCAATATAATGAGAATCACATCACAATTGTCCCCAAAGCGCTGCATGCAGCATGTTTGCCATTTATGCAAATCACAAACGCTACAGTGAGAATAATCTCATAGGGATACATTAGCAACAGTGCTTTGCTGATATAACTAGCGATCAGCACATTTCTGAAAAATGCATAAGTGTGAAACAGCCCTTCATGAAAAGTACTCTGGGGGTATAAATTGCTTGGTTTTCTACCATCTTGCAATAGGAGTAATTACCTGCATAGAGCAGGAGCCATTCTCACTCTTTTTCAACACCCGCACTAAACCTTTGACTGCAAGTTCCTTTTAGAAACATCCTAACTGTGTTTTATATACTTTTCTGTTAGTTGTAATTTATAGAACTAGACTGATAGATAATCTTCAAGTGTCCCTGCGTCCCCTGTCCCTGTACCTGTGCGTTTGCACTTCTGTGCATGCGCAGCACAGACAGCCATTGGGACAGGGGGAGGATGGGGACAGGGGGCTGGGTGGGCACGCACGCATGCGCTCTGACATGCGGTGGTGGTGGTGGTGACAGACCTAGAGCCTGTTTTTAAACAGGCTTAGGTCAACTAATATATATATATATATATATATATATATATGGGATGGTCGTAGTCAGCCAACTTCACTACGCTGGAACTACGCATAGTTTTACGCAACTAAGCTTCGCCAAACCACGGCTTTGAAATCAAATATTTGCTTTCAAAAGGAAGAGAAAAAGAGCACTGAGCACCAGAATTTATGCTTGCAAATTTAATCCAGAATCACATACAGACAACAAAAACGAAGGCGGTGACAAAAAGGTCTAACAGCCGTTTCGCGGGATAAAGTTGCCCGCTTCCTCAGAGACCGGTCTCTGAGGAAGCGGGCAACTTCGGTCTCTAAGGAAACGGGCAACTTTTATCCCGTGAAACGGCAGTTAGGCCTTTTTGTGACCCCCCTCGCTTTTGTTGTCTGTATGTGATTCTGGATTAAATTTGCAAGCATAAGTTCTGGTGCTCAGCGCTCTTTTTCTCTTCCTTTTGCACACGGACTATTACTGCTGGAAGCACATTACTGCTGAGCCTTTCCAGATCACCCTGCAATCAGCCACCATTGAGTGCCAGCCTTCTTTTCTACTCTACCCCTCCCTCGTCCAAATATTCGCTTTGTTTGCATTCTGTAGACGACATGTTAAAATACGCAATTTTACGCACTAATTCCTCTTTAACCACTTGAGGACCTAGGGCTTTCTACCCCTTAAAGCGAACCTTAAGTCACCTAAAAAAAATGAGATGAACTCACCTGGGGCTTCCCTCAGCCCCCAGCAGACGATCGGTGCCCTCGCAGCTCCGCTCCGATGTCCCAGGACCCGCCGGCGACGACTTCCGGTTTCGCCGTCACCGGCCGACAGGCATGGAAACGCCAGGAGGCCGCAATAGCAGCATAGGGGGCGATATACAGGCTGTGAACGCGAACCATCACTCGCGTTCCCATGCCTGTCGGCCGGTGACGGCGAAACCGGAAGTCGTCGCCGGCGGGTCCTGGGACATCGGAGCGGAGCTGCGAGGGCACCGATCGTCTGCTGGGGGCTGAGGGAAGCCCCAGGTGAGTTCATCTCATTTTTTTTAGGTGACTTAAGGTTCGCTTTAAGGACCGGCCACTTTTTTTCCATTCAGACCACTGCAGCTTTCACGGTTTATTGCTCGCTCATACAACCTACCACCTAAATGAATTTTGGCTCCTTTTCTTGTCACTAATAAAGCTTTCTTTTGGTGCTATTTGATTGCTCCTGCGATTTTTACTAGGGATGGGACGAATCCACAATTTCTTCGAATCCGAATCCGGATCCGAATCTAAAAAGGTTCTCGAATATCTCGAACCTTTCGAATCCCGAATCTAACGAATCCTGCACATAAAAATTGTGCGATCCGTGGTATAGTTGCCCGCAGTATAGGTACCCAGGCATAGGTAGCGAGGTAAAGGTGCCTTCAGTATAGCTAGCTAGGTATGGGTGCCTTCAATATTGGTAGCTTTCAGTATAGGTAGCAAGGTATAGGGGCCTTCAGTATAGGTAGCAGGGTTTATGGGCCTTCAGTATAGGTAGCAGGGTATATGGGCCTTCAGTATAGGTAGCAGGGTATATGGGCCTTCAGTATAGGTAGCAGGGTATATGGGCCTTTAGTATAGGTAGCAGGGTATATGGGCCTTCAGTATAGCTAGCAGGGTATATGGGCGTTCAGTATAGGTAGCAGGGTATATGGGCCTTCAGTATAGGTAGCAGGGTATATGGGCCTTCAGTATAGGTAGCAGGGTATATGGGCCTTCAGTATAGGTAGCAGGGTATATGGGCCTTCAGTATAGGTAGCAGGGTATATGGGCCTTCAGTATAGGTAGCAGGGTATATGGGCCTTCAGTATAGGTAGCAGGGTATATGGGCCTTCAGTATAGGTAGCAGGGTATATGGGCCTTCAGTATAGGTAGCAGGGTATATGGGCCTTCAGTATAGGTAGCAGGGTATATGGGCCTTCAGTATCGGTAGCAGGGTACATGTGCCTTCAGTATCGGTAGCAAGGTATAGGGGCCTTCAGTATAGATAGCACAGTACATGTGCTTTCAGTATTGGTAGGTAACTAGGTATAGGGGCCTTCAGTATAGGTAGCAGGGTATATGTGCCTTCAGTATAGGTAGCAGGATATATGTGCCTTCAGTATAGGTAGGTAGCTAGGTATAGGGGCCTTCAGTATAGGTAGTAAGGTACATGTGCCTTCAGTGTAGGTAGGTCGGTAAAGGGACCTTCAGTATAGGTAGCAGGGTATAGGGCCTTAAGTATAGGTAGGTATGTAGGTAGGTAGGTATAGGGGCCTTTAGGTAGGTAGGTAGGTAAAGGGACCTTCAGTATAGGTAGCAGGGTATAGGGCCTTAAGTATAGGTAAGTATGTAGGTAGGCAGGTATAGGTGCCTTTAGGTAGGTAGGTACGTATAGGGGGCCTGTAGGTAGGTAGGTAGGTATTGAGGCCTGTAGGTAGGTATAGTGGCCTGTAGGTAGGTATAGGGGCCTTTAGGTAGGTAGGTAGGTATAGGGGCCTTTAGGTAGGTAGGTAGGTAGGTACGTATAGGGGGCCTTTAGGTAGGTATAGGGGGCCTTTAGGTAGGTGGGTATAGCGGCCTGTAGGTAGGTAGGTAGGTATAGCAGCCTGTAGGTAGGTAAGGATATTGGCCAATAGGTAGGTAGGTAGGTATAGTGGCCTGTAGGTAGGTAGGTAGGTATAGCAGCCTGTAGGTAGGTAGGTATAGCAGCCTGTAGGTAGGTAAGGATAGTGGCCGGTAGGTAGGTAGGTATAGTGGCCTGTAGGTAGGTATAGTTGCCTGTAGGTAGGTATAGTGTCCGGTAGGTAGGTAGGTAGGTATAGGTGCCTTTAGGTAGGTAGGTATGTATAGGGGGCCTGTAGGTAGGTGGGTAGGTAGGTAGGTATTGAGGCCTGTAGGTAGGTATAGTGGCCTGTAGGTAGGTAGGTATAGGGGCCATTAGGTAGGTAGGTAGGTAGGTAGGTAGGTATAGGGGCCTTTAGGTAGGTAGGTATAGGGGCCTTTAGGTAGGTATAGGGGCCTTTAGGTAGGTATAGGGGCCTTTAGGTAGGCAGGTAGGTGCGTATAGGGGGCCTTTAGGTAGGTATAGGGGCCTGTAGGTAGGTAGGTAGGTATAGCGGCCTGTAGGTAGGTAGGGATAGTGGTAGGTAGGTAGGAAGGTAGATAGAACCCCCCTCCCCCGCCAACCCCCCCACGGCCCCCTCCGTCCCCCGTGCCTCCTCCGCTCACCCCTGCATAATCTACTCACCTTTCCCGTGGAGTGCAGAGCGGCAGACCTCTTCGTTACTTCCCTGGTCCCTCTAGTGGCCGGACCGGCTCTTACTAATGACGTCATTGTAAGAGCCGGTCACTAGGGGGAACCAGGAAGTCGGCGAGAGGTCTGCCGCTCTGCGCTCTGCTATGGATAGGTGAGTGGATGCGGGCAGGGGGGGCGAGCGGAGGAGGCGCGGGGGGGTCGGAGGAGGTCGGAGGAGGACGAGTGCGAGCGGCGGATGCGCGGCGATGCGGCGTCGGGATTCGGCGGATTCGTATAGTGGAAAATGGCGTCGGGATTCGAATCCACGAATTTCGAATATTTCCTAATATTCGAGGGATTCGTGGATTCGCCGGATTCGTCGTCCCACCCCTAATTTTTACTTTTTATTATATTCAGCAAAAAAGACATGAATTTTGGCAAAAAAATGATTTTTTTAACTTTCTGTGCTGACATTTTTCAAATAAAGTAAAATTTCTGTATACATGCAGCGCGAAAAATGTGGACAAACATGTTTTTGATAAAAAAAAAATCCATTCAGTGTATATTTATTGGTTTGGGTAAAAGTTATAGCGTTTACAAACTATGGTGCAAAAAGTGAATTTTCCCATTTTCAAGCATCTCTGACTTTTCTGACCCCCTGTCATGTTTCATGAGGGGCTAGAATTCCAGGATAGTATAAATACCCCCCAAATGACCCCATTTTGGAAAGAAGACATCCCAAAGTATTCACTGAGAGGCATAGTGAGTTCATAGAAGATATTATTTTATGTCACAAGTAAGCGGAAAATGACACTTTGTGAGGAAAAAAAAAAAAAGTTTCCATTTCTTCTAACTTGCGACAAAAAAAAATGAAATCTGCCACGGACTCACCATGCCCCTCTCTGAATACCTTGAAGGGTCTACTTTCCAAAATGGGGTCATTTGTGGGGTGTGTTTACTGTCCTGACATTTTGGGGGGTGCTAAATTGTAAGCACCCCTGTAAAGCCTAAAGGTGCTCATTGGACTTTGGACCCCTTAGCGCAGTTAGGCTGCAAAAAAGTGCCACACATGTGGTATTGCCGTACTCAGGAGAAGTAGTATAATGTGTTTTGGGGTGTATTTTTACACATACCCATGCTGGGTGGGAGAAATATCTCTGTAAATGACAATTTGTTAATTTTTTTTACACACAATTGTCCATTTACAGAGATCTTTCTCCCACTCAGCATGGGTATGTGTAAAAATACACCACAAAACACATTATACTACTTCTCCTGAGTACGGCAATACCACATGTGTGGCACTTTTTTGCACCCTAACTGCGCTAAAGGGCCCAAAGTCCAATGAGTACCTTTAGGATTTCACAGGTCATTTTGAGAAATTTCGTTTCAAGACTACTCCTCACGGTTTAGGGCCCCTAAAATGCCAGGGCAGTATAGGAACCCCACAAATGACCCCATTTTAGAAAGAAGACACCCCAAGGTAATCCGTTAGGAGTATGGTGAGTTCATAGAAGATTTTATTTTTTGTCAAAAGTTAGTTGGAAAATGACACTTTGTGAAAAAACACAATTAAAATCAATTTCCGCTAACTTGTGACAAAAAATAAAATCTTCTATGAACTCGCCATACTACTAACGGAATACCTTGGGGTGTCTTCTTTCTAAAATGGGGTCATTTGTGGGGTTGCTATACTGCCCTGGCATTTTAGGGGCCCTAAACCGTGAGGAGTAGTCTTGAAACGAAATTTCTCAAAATGACCTGTGAAATCCTAAAGGTACTCATTGGACTTTGGGCCCTTTAGCGCAGTTAGGGTGCAAAAAAGTGCCACACATGTGGTATCACCATACTCGGGAGAAGTAGTACAATGTGTTTTGGGGTGTATTTTTACACATACCCATGCTGGGTGGGAGAAATACCTCTGTAAATGGACAATTGTGTGTAAAAAAATCAAAAGATTGTCATTTACAGAGGTATTTCTCCCACCCAGCATGGGTATGTGTAAAAATACACCCCAAAACACATTATACTACTTCTCCCGAGTACGACGATACCACATGTGTGGCACTTTTTTGCACCCTAACTGCACTAAGGGGCCCAAAGTCCAATGAGTACCTTTAGGATTTCACAGGTCATTTTTGTTTCAAGACTACTCCTCGCGGTTTAGGGCCCCTAAAATGCCAGGGCAGTATAGGAACCCCACTAATGACCCCATTTTAGAAAGAAGACACCCCAAGGTATTCCGTTAGGAGTATGGTGAGTTCATAGAAGTTTTTATTTTTTTGTCACAAGTTAGCGGAAATTGATTTTAATAGTTTTTTTTCACAAAGTGTCATTTTCCGCTAACTTGTGACAAAAAATAAAATCTTCTATGAACTCACCATACTCCGTACGGAATACCTTTGGGTGTCTTCTTTCTAGAATGGGGTCATTTGTGGGGTTCCTATACTGCCCTGGCATTTTAGGGGCCCTAAACCGTGAGGAGTAGTCTTGAAACCAAATGTCGCAAAATGACCTGTGAAATCCTAAAGGTACTCATTGGACTTTGGGCCCCTTAGCGTACTTAGGGTGTAAAAAAGTGCCACACATGTGGTACCGCCGTACTCAGGAGAAGTAGTATAATGCGTTTTGGGGTGTATTTTTACACATACCCATGCTAAGTGGGAGAAATATCTCTGTAAATGACAATTGTTTGATTTTTTTACACACAATTGTCCATTTACATAGAAATTTCTCCCACCCAGCATGGGTATGTGTAAAAATACACCCCAAAACACATTATACTACTTCTCCTGAGTACGGCGGTACCACATGTGTGACACTTTTTTGCAGCCTAGGTGCGCTAAGGTGCCCAACATCCTATTCACAGATCATTTTGAAGCATTTGTTTTCTAGACTACTCCTCGCGGTTTAGGGCCCCTAAAATGCCAGGGCAGTATAGGAACCCCACAAGTGACCCCATTTTAGAAAGAAGACACCCCAAGGTATTTCGTTAGGTGTATGGCGAGTTCATAGAAGATTTTATTTTTTGTCACAAGTTAGTGAAAAATGACACTTTGTGAAAAAAAACCAATAAAAATTAATTTCCGCTAACTTTTGACAAAAAATAAAATCTTCTATGAACTCGTCATACACCTAACAGAATACCTTGGGGTGTCTTTTTTTCTAAAATGGGGTCGCTTGTGGGGTTCCTATACCGCCCTGGCATTTTACAGGCCCAAAACCGTGAGTAGTCTGGAAACCAAATGTCTCAAAATGACTGTTCAGGGGTATAAGCATCTGCAAATTTTGATGACAGGTGGTCTATGAGGGGGCGAATTTTGTGGAACCGGTCATAAGCAGGGTGGCCTTTTAGATGACAGGTTGTATTGGGCCTGATCTGATGGATAGGAGTGCTAGGGGGGTGACAGGAGGTGATTGATGGGTGTCTCAGGGGGTGGTTAGAGGGGAAAATAGATGCAATCAATGCACTGGGGAGGTGATCGGAAGGGGGTCTGAGGGGGATCTGAGGGTTTGGCCGAGTGATCAGGAGCCCACACGGGGCAAATTGGTGCCTGATCTGATGGGTAGGTGTGCTAGGGGGTGACAGGAGGTGATTGATGGGTGTCTCAAGGTGTGATTAGAGGGGGGAATAGATGCAAGCAATGCACTGGCGAGGTGATCAGGGCTGGGGTCTGAGGGCATTCTGAGAGTGTGGGCGGGTGATTGAGTGCCCTAGGGGCAGATAGGGGTCTAATCTGATAGGTAGCAGTGACAGGGGGTGATTGATGGGTAATTAGTGGGTGTTTAGGGTAGAGAATAGATGGAAACACTGCGCTTGGGTGGTGATCTTAGCGACCTTAGCGATAGCATCACACAGTGGGAGACAACCCTTCCGGACTCCTTATTCATCGTTATGGGCGATTTCAACAAGGCCAACCTCCGTCGGGAACTGCCACGTTTCCACCAGCATGTTGCCTGCCCCACCAGGAATGCCAGCACCCTAGACCACTGCTACACGGTCCTGGAAGATGCCTATAAGGCCACCTCTTGGGCAGCACTGGGCTCATCTGACCACAACCTCATTCATCTGGTCCCCACCTACAGGAGACAACTGGAATCAACAAAACCAGCCCTAAAGACCGTAAAGGTGTGGTCAAATGAGGCAAAAAACCAACTCCAGGCCTGTTTCGACTGCACGGACTGTCACATCCTACATAAGTTTTTGTGAGTAATCCTGCATTCCCTCAAAGTCCTTCAAAATCTACCCAAACAGCAAACCCTGGTTTTCCAGCAAGCTACGACAACTACGGAAGCGCAAAGAAGCTGCGCACAAGTCAGGCTCCCTAGAGGACTTCAGGATAGCAAGGAACTCCCTCAACAAGGAGCTGAGAGCTGCAAAAAGGGAGTACGCAGGAAAGATAAGGGAGAACCTCAGCTCAAGGGACCCACGGGCTGTTTGGAAGGGGCTCAAGACGGTCACAAATTACAAGCCTGCACCTCACAATGTAGCGCCAAACTCAGAGCTAGCTGAGGAACTCAGCAGTTTTTATTGCAGGTTCGAAAACCCAACGGACTCGCAGGGACCCCCGCCACCCTCTATCCTCCTCCCTGCAAGCACAAGCCTTCCCCCTCCAGCGGTGAGTGAGGATGAGGTGCGGCACCACCTGTCCATGCTAAACACCAGAAAAGCCTCGGGTCCAGATGGTGTGTCTCCAGCCTGTCTGAAAGCCTGCGCACAGCAGCTGACCCCCATCCTCACTTCCATATACTCCAAGTTCCTAAGGGAAGGCAAGGTTCCTTCATGCTTCAAAAAGTCCACCATTATCCCTGTTCCAAAAAAACAGGGGGCTCGAGACCTAAACAACTTCAGACCAGTGGCCCTCACTTCTGTTGTCATGAAAACTTTCGAGAAAGCGGTCCTAGCCCTTCTTAAGCACTCCACTCTGCACCGCCTGGACCCACTCCAATTTGCGTATAGAGCAAATAGGTCCACGGATGACGCTATCAACATCTGTTTGGAGTTCATTACAGACCACCTGGACAGACCGGACTCCTATGCCAGAGTGCTCCTCTTGGACTTCAGCTCGGCATTCAACACCATATGCCCACGGATACTGCATGATAACCTAGTGGAGCTCGGTGTCCACCCCACCCTCCGCTGCTGGATCACGGATTTCCTTACGAATAGGTCCCAAACTGTGAAACTTGGAAACATAGCATCCAGCCCAAGAACAACCAACACGGGAGCCCCACAGGGATGTGTCCTGTCACTTTTTCTTTTTTCACTATACACCAACAACTGCACATCCAAAGAGAACTCCGTCAAAGTCATCAAATTCGCAGATGATACCACAATTGTTGGCCTTGTTAGGAAGAGCGATGAATGGGCCTACCTCCAGGAGGTGGAAAGAATCAGCCACTGGTGCAAGGAAAACAAGCTAGTGCTCAATAATACCAAAACTGTGGAAATGGTTATTGACTTCAGAAGGCGGAGCACCACCACTCCCCGCCCGATCCATATTAATGGGTCCGAAGTCAGCAGAGTCTCCAGTGTCCGTCTCCTGGGCACGACCATCACGGACGATCTGAGCTGGAAAGACAACACCATCTCAACCCAAAAGAAGGCCCAGCAGAGACTCTTCTTCCTGCGGCAACTAAAAAAGTTCGGTATGGCCCACGAACTCCTAAAGTCCTTCTACTCTGCCACGATCGAGTCTGTCCTCTGCTCCTCCATCCTCGTCTGGTACACTGGGGCAACAACCAGCGACAGATACAAAATCCAGAGGGTCATCAGAACTGCAGAGAAAATAATCGGGAAGCCCCTTCCCCCACTGGATCTCATCCATGAGGCCAGAATGTGCTCCAGAGCAACAAGGATTGCAAATGATCTGTCGCACCCAGGCCATCGCTTCTTCCAACGGCTCCCGTTGGGGCGCAGATTCCGGGCCATCCCCACCAAGACATCAAGGCACAGGGACACTTTTTTCCCCACAGCAGTGAGACTCTTGAACTCTGTACGAGCCCTTCGGGGTCCCCCGCCACACAGGGAGGCACCCACGTAGTCTGACACCAGTGTTAATACTAATGTTCTACTTCTCTCTGTGCTGCTCCTCCTGAAATGTCTCTGTATCTGCTGATGAGTTGCTTACTGTCATGTTGTTTCTTATGATTACTTTTTTGCTGTATTACTGCTCTCTTCTACTGTCAGTGTGTCTATGTGAACAAAGTCTAAGGTGTTCTGTGCTGCTAAAACCAATTCCAGGCATGACCCAAATCATGCTTGGCGAAATAAACGAATTCTGATTCTGATCTGATGTCGGATCTGCGGGCGATCTATTGGTGTGGGTGGGTGATCAGTTTGCCCGCAAGGGGCAGGTTAGGGGCTGATTGATGGGTGGCAGTGACAGCGGGTGATTGATGGGTGGCAGTGACAGGGGGTGATTGATGGGTGGCAGTGACAGGGGGTGATTGATGGGTGATAGGTGATTGGCAGGTGATTGACAGGTGATCAGTGGGTTATTACAGGGAAGGACAGATGTAAATATTGCACTGGCGAATTGATAAGGGGGGGTCTGAGGGCAATCTGAGCGTGTAGGCGGGTGATTGGGTGCCCGCAAGGGGCAGATTAGGGTCTGATCTGATGGGTAACAGTTACAGGTGGTGATAGGGGGTGATTGATGGGTAATTAGTGGGTGTTTAGAGGAGAGAATAGATGTAAACGCTGCGCTTGGGTGGTGATCTGATGTCGGATCTGCGGGCGATCTAATGGTGTGGGTGGGTGATCAGATTGCCCGCAAGGGGCAGGTTAGGGGCTGATTGTTGGGTGGCAGTGACAGGGGGTGATTGATGGGTGATAGGTGATTGGCAGGTGATTGACAGGTGATTAGTGGGTTATTACAGGGAAGGACAGATGTAATTAATGCACTGGCGAATTGATAAGGGGGGGGGGTCTGAGGGCAATCTGAGCGTGTGGGCGGGTGATTGGGTGCCCGCAAGGGGCAGATTAGGGTCTGATCTGATAGGTAACAGTGACAGGTGGTGATAGGGGGTGATTGATGGGTGATTGATGGGTAATTAGTGGGTGTTTAGAGAAGATAACAGATGTAAACGATACATTTGGGAGGTAATCTGACGGCGGGTTTGCGGGCGATCTAATGGTGTGGGTGGGTGATCAGATTGCCCGCAAGGGGCAGGTTAGGGGCTGATTGATGGGTGGCAGTGACAGGGGGTGACAGGGGGTGATTGATGGGTGATAGGTGATTGGCAGGTGATTGACAGGTGATCAGTGGGTTATTACAGGGAAGAACAGATGTAATTAATGCACTGGTGAATTGATAAGGGGGGGTCAGAGGGCAATCTGAGCGTGTGGGCGGGTGATTGGGTGCCCGCAAGGGGCAGATTAGGGTCTGATCTGATAGGTAAAAGTGACAGGTGGTGATAGGGGTGATTGATGGGTGATTGATGGGTAATTAGTGGGTGTTTAGAGGAGAGAATAGATGTAAACAATGGATTTGGGAGGTGATCTGATGTCGGATCTGTGGGCGATCTATTGGTGTGGGGGGGTGATCAGATTGCCCGCAAGGGGCAGGTTAGGGGCTGATTGATGGGTGGCAGTGACAGGGGGTGATTGACGGGTGATTGACGGGTGATTGACAGGTGATTGACAGGTGATTGACAGGTGATCAGGGGGATAGATGCATACAGTAAACAGGGGGGGGGGGGGTCTGGGGGGGGGGGGGGGTCTGGGGAGAATCTGAGGGGTGGGGGGTGATCAGGAGGGGGCAGGGAGCAGGGGGGGGGGGATAAAAAAAAATAGCGTTGACAGATAGTGACAGGGAGTGATTGATGGGTGATTAGGGGGGTGATTGGGTGCAAACAGGGGTCTGGGGGGTGGGCAGGGGGGGGGGGTCTGATGGGTGCTGTGGGCGATCTGGGGCAGGGGGGGAGAAATCAGTGTGCTTGGGTGCAGACTAGGGTGGCTGCAGCCTGCCCTGGTGGTCCCTCGGACACTGGGACCACCAGGGCAGGAGGCAGCCTGTATAATACACTTTGTAAACATTACAAAGTGTATTATACACTTTGTATGCGGCGATCGCGGGGTTAACATCCCGCCGGCGCTTCCGTATAGCCGGCGGGATGTTGCGGCGGGCGAGCGGTGACAGGCGCCGGCGGAGGATCGCGTCACGGATGACGCGATCGCTCCGCCCATGCCCTTAGAAGGACCGCCGCCTCTGGGTGAGCCGGTCCTTCAGGGCTCCACTTCCCGGCCGCCGCTGTGCGTTAGGCGGTCGGGAAGTGGTTAAATGCTTATACCGAAACTCTTCTATGCGTACATTCCCCTTTCCAATGCGTACATTTGTAAGCATACAATCGCACGTGGGAAATTAGACGCGAGTAATGCATTCATAGTTCACTACGCAATACACGTTAACTACGCATAGTGAGCGTAAGCTACGCGTAGCGGTACTTCGCTATGCGTAAATTCGTAAGCGTAGTTTTGAAACTTCACTTACGAACTACGATGCATAGATGCGAACTATGATGCGTAAATTCGCACTGGCATAGTTTCTGCTCATCCCTGATGTATATATATATATATATATATATATATATATATATATATATATATATATATATATATATATATATATATATATATATATATATATATATATATATATATATATGTGTATATATATATCAAACCTTCCCCCATGGTGTTAAGGATCACAGTGCTATTTTTAGGCAGCATAGGGTGGCATGAATGAATCAAGCTGCAAGTCTGCAGTGATCCTGTCTCATAAAATTGTTGCACTTCCTTGTTGGGCGTCACAGTTGATAAATCTCCCCCATTGTGTGGAAACAAGGCCAGCTCTACAAGAAAAACATTTCCTCTGCGTTCCCTGAAAGCGCCGCCTCGCTCTCTGCATAATCCTTCCCGCCGCAACGTGCAAGCCGCTCCACCACGAAGAGTTAAAGGTGTTTGTTTCATAGGAAATTGGAAGAAATTTATGTGCGCAAGTGAAATTGAAAGGTCGAAATAATGAGTCATATCTATTGACAGATGGAATGAGCATAATATAAGCAGAGACAGACTAAGAAACGAGCAGGTTGTGTGAAATTATTTTTAGAGGCTAATTTCTACCCAGCTGTGTCATCTATGAATGGGAGAAGTTTCAAAAGTTAGCTAGTAACTGCCTAATTTATACTAATTGATAGATCATGGGAGCGCACACATTGAGCTTATATAATTCTGCAATGCTTTGAAAGGGAGTGTGGCTAATTTAATAAGCTGCTGATTGAATAAAAGCATATGTTTTTTCTGGTTTGCAGCATCATAATGTAGCGGAATGAATGGTGTTGACATTATCCCAGGAACACATGTGGACCTCGTGGTTATTAAACGCCACGTTAGGAAAATGTAGTCTGCAATTATGCCTATGCAAGTGTTTGTATATAAATATGCTGGTAATCTGAATAACTAGGATATAGCAAAAAAGATCCTTATCATTTCCGCATCACTTGTTATACAGATGATTGCATTTGCATTAGTGCTTGGTTTGGTTTGCTAGATCATTTCAGTAGAGTGTTATACATAAGTGTTCTTAAAGAGAGTCTGAAGCGAGAATAAATCTCGCTTTAGACCTCATAGATAGCAGGGGCATGTTTGCCCCTGCTAAAACGCCGATATCCCGCGGCTAAATGGGGGTCCCTGACCCCCCCCCCCCAAATCCCCTTCGTGCAGCGGGGGATTACTTCCTGTTTGAGGCAGGGCTAACCGCCGCAGCCCTGCCTCACGCGCGTCTATCAGCCGCCTATCTCCGCCTCTCCCCCGCCCCTCTCAGGCTTCCTTCACTGAGAGGGGCGGGGGAGAGGTGGCGATGCGCCGCTGATAGACGCGACTGGAGGCAGGGCTGCGGCCGTTAGCTCTGCCTCCAGGAGGAGCAAAATCCACGACCAAGTTGGTCATGGATTTTGCAAGGGGGGATTTGGGGGGGGTCAGGGACCTCCGTTTAGCCGCGGGATAGCGGCGTTTTAGCAGGGACAAACATGCCCTGCTGAATATGAGCTCTGAAGCGAGATTTATTCTCGCTTCAGAGTCTCTTTAAAGTGTCTTAAGATGCAGGCCTGAAATGAGAGGGCTATGAAGGATGAAATGTTTATTTCCTTTTAAACAATGCACATTTCCTGGCTGTCCTGCTGATCCTTGATACTCTGCCTCTAATACTTTTTAGCCATAGACCCTGAACAAGCATGCCGATCAGATGTCTCTGACTGAAGCCTGACTGCATATCCCCCATCTGTCCCGATGTCGCAAGGACAGTAATGCTGTGGAGGCTTTTGCGGGGTACTGTCCAAATGTCACACGCAGCAGCATGCAGAGGAAAGCCATCCTCCATAAGAAGATTCTGGATAATAGTAGTAGCACCAGCTTCCTACTAGCCAATTCTGGTGCTGCTTGTGGCCATCCAATGAGAATAGATAAGGGAGGGGCCTCATTTCAAAAATAAGTACGGCGCTGCACTGGACAGAATATAAGATCCCACCAGCCAGTGTCCTTGTGAGCTGAGCTCCAGCTGTGTGGGCATTAGAGTTGGGCCGAACGGTTCGCCTGCGAACGGTTCCATGCGAACTTCCGTGGTTCGCGTTCGCGTCCCGCAGGCGAACTTTTGCGGAAGTTCGGTTCGCCCCATAATGCACCATGAGGGTCAACTTTGACCCTCTTCATCACAGTCAGCAGGCCCAGTGTAGCCAATTAGGCTACACTAGCCCCTGGAGCGCCACCCCCCTTATATAAGGCAGGCAGCGGCGGCCATTACGGTCACTCGTGTGCCACTGCCTGCCTGCATTAGTGAGAGTAGGGCGAGCTGCTGCACTGTCTCTCATAGGGAAAGATTAGTTAGGCTTAGCTTGTCCCTGACTGCATACCTGTTCTGTGAACCTACCACTGCATACCTGTACTGTGAACCCACCACTGCATACCTGTTCTGTGAACCCACCACTGCATACCTGTTCTGTGAACCCACCACTGCATACCTGTTCTGTGAACCCACCACTGCATACCTGTTCTGTGAACCCACCACTGCATACCTGTTCTGTGAACCCACCACTGCATACCTGTTCTGTGAACCCGCCACTGCATACCTGTTCAGTGACCCTGCCACTGCATACCTGTTCTGTGAACCCGCCACTGCATACCTGTTCTGTTCAGTGAACCCGCCACTGTATACCTGTTCTGTTCAGTGAACCCGCCACTGTATACCTGTTCTGTTCAGTGAACCCGCCACTGTATACCTGTTCTGTTCAGTGAACCCGCCACTGCATACCTGTTCTGTTCAGTGAACCCGCCACTGTATACCTGTTCTGTTCAGTGAACCCGCCACTGTATACCTGTTCTGTTCAGTGAACCCGCCACTGCATACCTGTTCTGTTCAGTGAACAGTTTGGTGAGTCAGTGTGAAGCTGTACATTAATTACACTACCTGATTGATGTATACACATGCAAGATGTTTTAAAGCACTTTAGGCCTGTCATTTAGCATTCAATATGATTTCTGCCCTTAAAACGCTGCTTTGCATCAGATTTTTCCCGGGGACTTTTGGCGTGTATCCCACTCCGCCATGCCCCCCTCCAGGTGTTAGACCCCTTGAAACATCTTTTCCATCACTTTTGTGGCCAGCATAAATTTTTTTTTTCAAAGTTCGCATCCCCATTGAAGTCTATTGCGGTTCGCGAACTTTAACGCGAACCGAACATTCCACGGAAGTTCGCGAACCCGGTTCGCGAACCTAAAATCGGAGGTTCGGCCCAACTCTAGTGGGCATCAGACTTTGCCCATATTATCAGTGGCAGACATACAGAGCCCTTTGATTTCTAGGATCCGTTCTGCTTGGACACCAGCGAGTGGGGTACATGACTGCTGGAGCCTCTTCATAGTCATGAAAGTAAAGCCCCACCTCTAACCTGAATTAAGCTTCACCCCTTAGGACTAAAAGGGAGAGGTGACCTTGGTAAAGCATGTGAAGACCCCATCAGCTGTGTGGGAGAAATTAAGATACTTGTATGATCTCTCCCACCCAAAGCAGCAGCTATAGTGACCTATTTCTCTCCCAGTAGCACCTTTCCACCCTAGCAACGCCCACAGTGACTTCTTCTCCCTCCCACCAACACCTCTCCACCGATGTCAGCACCCACAGTGACCTCCCAAGCAGCAGCTTTCCACTCCAGCAGCACCCAAAGTGACCTATTCCCCCAGCACCTCTCCACTCCTGCCAGCACCCACTGTGACCTCTCCCCCCCCCCCAGCAGCACCACTTTACCCCTGTCAGCACCCACAGTGACCTCCCAAGCAGCAGCTTTCCACCCCTAGCAGCACCCACAGTGACCAACTCCCCAGCACCTCTCCACCCCTGCCAGCACCCTCAGTGAACCCTCCCTCCCCCTCCCCAGCATCTCTCCACCCCTGCCAGTATCCACAGTCACCTCTCCCCCGCAGCTTCTCTCCACCCCTGCCAGCGCCCACTGTGATCTCTCCCCCCCCCCCAGCACCACTTCACTCCTGTCAGCACCCACCGTTACCTCCCAAGCAGCAGCTTCCCACCCCAGCAGCACCCACAGTGACCTCCCACCAGCACCTTTCCACTCCTTCCAGCACCCACATTGAGCTCCCCCCCCTCCCCAGCACCTCTCCACCCCGTCAGCACCCACAGTGACCCAAGCTGCAGCTTTCCACCCCAGCAGCACCCAAAGTATCTTCCCCCAGCACCTCTCCACCCCTGTCAACCCCCACAGTGACCTCCCAAGCAGCAGCTTTCCACCCTAGCAGCACACACAGTGACTAACCTCCCCAGCACCTCTCCACCCCTGCCAGCACCCACAGTGACCTCTCCGCCCTCCCCTGCACCTCTCCACCCCTGCCAGCACCCACAGTCACCTCACCCCCCCAGTACCTCTTAACCCCTGCCAGCACCCACTGTGACCTCTCCCCCCGCCCCCCCCCCCGAACCACTTTACCCCTGTCAGCACCCACTGTGACCTCACAAGCAGCAGCTTCCCACCCCAGCAGCACCCACAGTGACCTCCCCACCCAGCACCTCTCCACCCCATCAGTACCCACAGTGACCTCCCAAGCAGCAGGTTTCAACCCCTAGCAGCACCCACAGTGCCCTTTCCCCACCTCCCCCAGCACCTCTCCACCCCTACCAGCACCCACAATTACCTCCCCCCCACCACTCCCCAGCACCCCTTTACTCCTGGCAGTACCCACAGTGACCTCCCTGGCAGCACCCAAGCACCCACAGTGACCACCACCCCCTTCCCCCGCAGTGCGCCTTGGATAGTTGCAATGAAGATTGTGGCGCATATGGCCAGCTTGCAGGGGCGTAGCAATAGAGGTCGCAGAGGTCGCATTGGCGACGGGGCCCGCCACCTGAAGCCTTGAGGGGGGGCCCGGCCGCCGGGCCCCCCCTCCCTGTTTGCATAATGTAATGGTGTGTGCTGACGGGTCGCCGGCATCCATTCCTTACTAATTGCGGCAGCGCCGGCTCCGGCAGAGCAGAGTGCAGCAGATTCTCTCCCCCTCTCTCCCTCCTCCCCAACGTCAGCAGCAGAGACAGTCACAGCAGTGACAACAGCACAGCAGTCATTAGCGGCGGCCGGCGGAGCGTCTGGCGAGATGACTCATGTCACTGTCTGTGACTAATGACGTCACTCGCTCTCTCCTCCCTGGTGCTGGCTGGCCTCTAATCTACTGCGGTGGTGAGTGACTGACTGAGACATCACTCTCCGCACTCCGCAGCCTGTACAGTACAGCCGGGTTTAGGGGCAGCTACCTACCTAACCTATCCTGAGGGGCCAGCTACCTACCTAACCTATCCTGGGGGGCCAGCTACCTACCTAACCTATCCTGGGGGGGCAGCTACCTACCTAACCTATCCTGGGGGGCAGCTACCTACCTAACCTATCCTGAGGGGCCAGCTACCTACCTAACCTATCCTGGGGGGGCAGCTACCTACCTAACCTATCCTGGGGGGCCAGCTACCTACCTAACCTATCCTGGGGGGCAGCTACCTACCTAACCTATCCTGGGGGGGGGCAGCTACCTACCTAACCTATCCTGGGGGGCCAGCTACCTACCTAACCTATCCTGGGGGGCCAGCTACCTACCTAACCTATCCTGGGGGGCCAGCTACCTACCTAACCTATCCTGGGGGGCCAGCTACCTACCTAACCTATCCTGGGGGGCCAGCTACCTACCTAACCTATCCTGGGGGGCAGCTACCTACTCTAACCTATCCTGGGGGCACTACATAATCTAACCTATCCTGGGGGAAAGCTACCTAATCTATCCTGGGGGGCAGCTACCTAAGCTAACCAATACTGGGGGCACCTACCTCATCTAACCTATACTGGGGGGCAGCTACCTAATCTAACCTGGGGGCACTTACTTGTCTAACCTGTATTCGGGGCACCTAGCTAGCCTATACAGGTGGCAACTATACTGGCTACCTATATTGGAGGCACCTACCTAACTAACCTATACTGGGGGCACCTACCTATCTAACCTATGCTGGGGGCAACTATTCTGGCTACCTATATTAGAGGCACCCACCTAGCTAACCTGTACTGGGGGCACCTATCTATCTAACTTATACTGGCGGCGCCTGCCTATCTAACCTATACTGGGGGCAACTGTTCTGGCTACCTATGCTGGAGGCACCTACCTGGCTAACCTATACCGGGGGCAACTATACTGGCGTACCTATGCCTGGCTACCTATACTGGGGGGACCTATAGCTGGCTATAGGGATTCGGATATGTGTGTGCGTCGGGTGTTGCCGGGGGAGGGGGGCTGTTGTTGCTGTGGGGGGGGGGGGGGGCCCACATCCAGATTCCGCATCGGGGCCCTGAGGTTTGTAGCTACGCCACTGCCAGCTTGTCAGTGGTTCTGAAAGCATGCAAGAAAAAGAGTAGCTGAAGAATATTTGGAAAATATACACAAATTATGACAGTGGACTAAAAATATTTTTAAAAGCAGGTGCATTAATTAAAATAAATATTATACTAAAAGGAACCTAAAGTAAGATGGACATAGAGGCTGTCACTTGTTAGTGTCTCTCTTTTTGAGGGACACAAACATGGGGAAAAGCCTCTTGGTCCCCAGTATTGGGGCAGGAGTGTTTTTGCAAAGAGATTGAGTATCTTCCATCTCCACTGCAAGAAAGGTAATAGCCGATGTTGAAAGCAACATGGGTTGATTATGGCCTAGGAATGGAACCTGACCCTCCCACTTGATAAAGTACTGACATATTTTCCACAAGGATGTATAGAGAGCATTGAACACTTCATATCACTAGCTGCCTTCGAGTGAGGCTCACAATTTAACAGCCAAGCCACAATCTAGATCAAATGTAGGGGAAGGTGACTTAACCTACTTGTATGCTTTTGAAAACTGTAATGTCCGAATGAAACCTCTGTGAGTAAAATTATCCCTTTTACCTAATCACTTACATTAGAGTTTCTATTAACCTCCCCTCCTTAAAGGACACCTGAAGTTAGAGGGATAGGAAGGTTGATATTTATTTCCTTTTAAACAATACCAGTTGCCTAGCTGTCCTTCTGATCTTTCTGGCATCAGCAAAAACATCTGATCTACATGCTTGTTCAGGGTTTATTAGAGACAGAGGATGAGCATAACTACCAGGCTATTTGCATAGTTTAAAAGAAAATCAATATGTCAGCCTCTATATCCCTCTCTAAACAAAAAGGGGTTTTGGGAGGCGCACGGTGTACAATGTTCTATATGCTGTACTCTAGGTGACTGAAATTTAAATAGATAGAGGTATCTTACCTCCTACCTTTTCCGATGATTCACACTAAATCAAAGTATTGATAATGGGTTAACTGTTGACAACACATTTTGCGGGTACTTGCCCGCTTCCTCTGGTCAATAACACAGGGTAAACTTAATCCATGGTCTGTGTGGATCGTGGGCGACTGAATAGTCTATAGACACTGGGCGCCTCCTAAAATCTCTTTTCATTTAGTGTTTAGGCACCTCAACAACTAGGAAACTGGAGGATTTGGTATATCGAGCGTGGACGGTTATTTCCCTGCAGGAGCACGCAGTGGTTGTAGGTGCTGCAAACCCCTCTTGCAAGTATCTATTACCCACAATTTCTGTCAAAATTTGACTGTCTAACGTTACTACACTATTTGGCTGCTGGTTTTCATATCACAGGTACCAGGATGCTTACTTTGAGGAACCTGGTTAACAATAGCCTTATATCCGGAATGCTTTAAAGGACTTCTGTTGCGAAAATCTTAAAATGTTAAAAAATGTTAAATACATGTAAACATATACAACTAAGAAGTACGTTTCTTCCAGAGTAAAATGAGCCATAAATTACTTTCCTCCTATGTTGCTGTCACTTACAGAAAGTAGTAGAAACCTGACATTACCGACAGATTTTGGACTAGCCCACTTTCTCAGGGTTTTCTTTATTTTTAAAAGCACTTAGTGAGTGGCAATTGCTCCGTCCAACTGCCAAAAAAATTGTGTTGCGAGCAGGGAGGTTGGCCAGCAATTTTGTATAAATCTTTTTCAGGAAGAGTCTTTATACAGATAAAAGGCCATGCAGAGAATCCGTTATGGAGAGATGGACTAGCCCAAAATCTGTCAGTAATGTCAGATTTCTAAAACTTAATGTAAGTGACAGCAACATATTTTTATATTTTTCAATACCCATACAGTTATCATATTTGCTTTTGTGCACAAGTAATATCATCTGTTTACAAATTACAAATTTCCAAAGTACAGTTTACCTGCTCTGAAAGCTGCAATTGTATTTTATTGCATAGCTGCTATATTTATATATCCGAATTTATACATTAAAAATTCTGCTAGTTTTCAACTGAAACACTGCCAGGAATGCTTACTAATAGTGGCTGACAAGCCATAAACAAGATAATGTAATTACTTTCTCCGCTTCAGATATAGGCTTCAGCTTCAGATCTAAGCTTCCCACTGAATTAGAAATTCCTGTTCTGCTACCATTTTTTCTGGTAGTAGGTTTTAGGCCTCTTGCACACTGTAAGTGATTCCGATTCAGATTCCGCTTTTTAATCAGTTTTTACATCCGATTCAGATTCTGATTTGCAGTTTGCTCCCTGCACACTGCAAATCGGAATCTGAATCTGATGTAAAAACAGATTAAAAAGTGGAATTTGAATCGGAATCGCGTGCAGTGTGCAAGAGGCCTTATGCTGTAAAGAGTCTTTTAGAGCAAAACAGCAATGTTCAGTTTCATACCACTTCAACAGAATATTTATTTCAGCTTGCATCACATTTTTCTTAAAACAAGCATCACCGGTTATTTACTAGTGCACACTGCAGCCATTGCCTATAGCATAAATCCCTTTTTTATTAGTAAATTCATAGTCAAGATTTTTCCGGACGTCTTAGCTGCTTAACCTGGCCTTAGTAATTCAGACTTGTTACTTTAAAAAGCACTTTAAAGTGACCTGAACTTTTGCACAGAGCAGAAGGAAAACATATAGAAATGCACCCTGTATGTATTTAGAGGGTTTAACCTGACTAATTCCCCCTCATCTGTGTCTAATTTCAAGTTCTAATTTGATCCCTCAGCTGAGTCAGCCGGCTGCCATGGCAGTGAGGTAATTTGTAAACAAAGGATGTTAAAGAGTAACTGTTAGCCCCAAAAATGAAATTTAAATCTCTATTTCAATGTTTTATTTATTTTTTAAGGGAGCCAAAAAGGCAATGCAGAAGTTAAAAATCAATCTAATTTTTTTACTATGTAGCCTTTTCCCCAGGACGCAAAGCCGCATAACAGATACTGCTGAGCATGCAGAGCATGCCCATGTCTGCCCGACCCCCCTCTCCCCCCCAGGACCAGGTGCCGATATATTCGCACCACAAACAGCTGACACAGAGAGAGAGCGGGAGCGGAGTAGTACATCTACACACTTCCAGCGCCGCCACCGCAGAGCAGCCGCCGCCGAGTCACATGTGAGAGAATCACGAGCAGGAGAGAGATGCACGGCGGCGGCTGCTCTGCGGTGGCGGCGCTGGAAGTGTGTAGATGTACTCCGCTCCCGCTCTCTCTCCGTGTCAGCTGTTTGGGGTGAGAATATATCGGCACCTGGTCCTGGGGGGAGAGGGGGGTCGGGCAGACATGGGCATGCTCTGCATGCTCAGCAGTATCTGATATGCGGCTTTGCGTCCTGGGGAAAAGGCTACATAGTAAAAAAATTAGATTGATTTTTAACTTCTGCATTGCCTTTCTGGCTCCCTTAAAAAGTAAATAAAACATTGCAATAGAGATTTAAATTTCATTGTCTGCTTCCATGAAAGCAGGAAACAGAAACATTGCAGATGTATTATGGGATTTGTATCAGCTGTAACAAAGAAATGTTTTGCTTATCTTTTAAGCCCCATCTACACCATACAATTTTTTGTGCGATTCGATTTGATTAATCTTTTCGATTCAATCTGACATGTGCGATCGGGATTCTATTTGATAGTTTGGTCGAATGTCATTGCAAAACAATGGCAAATCTATCACACTACCGATCAAATCGAATCCTAAGCGGACATGTCGGATTGAATCGAATCGATTAATCGAATCGAATAAAAATTGTATGGTGTAGATGGGGCTTTAGAGCAGAGAGGCAGTTCTGAGTTTAGGTCTGCTTTAAACAGCACAAAACCCATCTCTATGCTACGCTATGTAATATGTGTTGGGTTCAGGTTCGTTCCTAAACAGAAAGAATATTTGTACGGTAATCAGCCCTTGATCCTGTTTTTCTGTATCCTTGGAATTCACTGCCGTCTTTTCCGCACGCAGTTGGTGTTTAGCATGAAACATATCATGACGATATAAGGAGTTCTTATCCTTACCACAACCCAAGACAAAAAAGGTGGTTCCAGTTGAACAACAGACAAAGTAAATTGATGGCTCGATTATAATTGCAAATATAAAATAAATCGGTAAATAAGAAAGCAAAAGTGTATGAGATGCAAATAGCTCCTCCACGATTTTTTGTTGTTGAATGTAGATGAAGCAGGTTCATGCCCATAGGTCAAATGTAGGAAAGATTGATTATATTTTCACTCATTCTATACAGTCATTTCCACCTGATAAACTATGCAAATATGTGTGGTCAACCTTGAGAGTTGCTCTTCATTCTTCTCCCATGTCAGCTGTGACCACAGCAGTACTATAGGAGGCAATGCTATGCGTGGTCCTTATTTCTATACATAGATGTTTCATGTTAATTCAATGAGGCATCTAAGTTGGTGAAAGTAATGACCTTGACTGTTTAACCTCTGCAGTAGGTTTCCCTGTGAACAACAATTAACGTTCATGGTGTATTATTGCATTAACATTTGGCTTATTTGTAGTTATGCATGTTATCAATGTTTAGCAAGATAATCTGCAAAAAATATATTGTAGAGAAGCGCTAGCATCTGAATGCACATTTGCAATACCTTGGATCTTAAAGTGAACCTTAACCTCCCTGGCGGTAACCCTGAATCAGGCTCAGGGTTGGAAATACGCAGCTCAGAGTGGTAACCCCGATCTAGACTCGTGGTGACCGCCACAAGGCTAATGCAGAGCAATGGCAAGCATTGGGCATTTTCACTCACCTATGTGGGGATCCATATAGCAGCAGTAATTCTTCTCCCTGTCCTCCGAGGCTCTGCCTCTCCTGGTGAGATTGCCGCCGGCTGTGGTCATAACGACACCCGGCAATCTCACTATAGGGTTACAGTACCACCAGGTGTACAGAGGGAGAACTGCAGTGCTGGATTCCAGGGAGGTGAGTAAGTGCAGGGGCGGCTGCAGGCTTTCTAGCAGCATGATTATTTCTCAGTTTTAGGCAGCGCGATCGAGCGACGCGCACGGCCAGAGGCGCGCAGGTGCATTGGCCTAGTGACTGGCTGGCTGCGGTGGACCGGAGGATTGTTGAGGACCGGATGTCTGCAGGGGGCTGGTGGAAGCCCCAGGTAAGTGAACTTTTTTTTTTTTTTAACTTGGTTAAGGTTCACTTTAAAGAGACTCTGTAAAAAAAAGTCATCCTTTTTTCTACTATCCTACAAGTTCCTAAACCTATTCTAATGTGCTCTGGCTTACTGAAGCACTTTCTACTATCACCATCTCTGTAATAAATCAACTTATCTCTCTCCTGTCAGATTTGTCACCCTGTGTCTGAAAGGCTGCCAACTCTTCAGTGTTGTTGATCTGTTATGCATGCCCCCTTCCAGGCCCCCTCTATGCACACTCTTGTGTGTGTTATTTAGATTAGGCAGCCTCTCTGCTCTCTCAGTGAGAGAAGAGAGCTTTACAAGCTGAAAAAATCATCCTCTGTTAGTCTGTGAAAGGAGCTGTGCTGTCACATGCTGAGGAATTACAGACACGGCAGAGCAGTCTGCAGGAAGAAACAATCAGCCTGTCACTCTTCAGTGGATGATAGCTGCAGGGAGAAAAAGGTAAACACACAAATGATCTCTTGAGATTCAAAAGGAAGGCTGTATACAGCCTGCTTGTGTATGGATGTATTTTTTGCGTACGTACAAAAAGGACGCCCGGACAAAAAGGGCGCGGGGTGTAAACGCTAATTAATAATTAATCATTAATAGCGTTTATAAAAAATAGTGTGCTATATTTTGTTTACAAATAATGTTTTACAAAATTATAAATCATTAAATAATGTTTATGAAATCGGCAATTGTGAAAACGTTAATCTTCCCTGTTTCAAAAGTTAAACTTATAATTACGTTTATTAAAAAAACAATAATATATGTTTAATTGTTATAATTGTATATTATTGTGAATAACCTTCATTTATGGTTTGTTCTTATAATAAAATCTGAAAATATTCTTTATAACGATGATATAAATATAACTACGTTTGTAATAAGTGTTGTAAAACATTAGTAAGTATTACTAAAATTTTACTAAAACTATACCTAAGCCTAGTCTTACACAGAATCCTCCCTGTACCTATCCCTAACCCCTAGACCCCCCTGGTGGTGCCTAAACCTAAGACCCCCCTGGTGGTGCCTAAACCTAAGACCCCCCTGGTGGTGCCTAAACCTAAGACCCCCCTAGTGGTGCCTAACCCTAAGACCCCCCTGGTGGTGCCTAACCCTAAGACTCCCCTGGTGGTGCCTAACCCTAAGACCCCCCTGGTGGTGCCTAACCCTAAGACCCCCTGGTGGAGCCTAACCCTAAGACCCCCCTGGTGGTGCCTAAACCTATGACCCCCCTGGTGGTGCCTAAACCTAAGACCCCCCTGGTGGTGCCTAAACCTAAGACCCCCCCTGGTGGTGCCTAAACCTAAGACCCCCTTGGTGGTGCCTAAACCTAAGACCCCCCTGGTGGTGCCTAAACCTAAGACCCCCCTTTATTATGTGGATAATAATGTTTTACTAATTGTGGCTGCAAAAAATATATTGCAATTTACGTGACGTACTGATCGCTTTATTTTGTGAATAATAAGGTTTCACAAACAGTAAGGGATAAAACTTTAAATAATGTTTTAATTAGTTAAATAAGATAAATATGTTTAGTATTTTTATAAACGTTATTCGGCACGGGTGCATTTTATAAACGTAAATCACCACAAGCACACTTATAAATCATTAAAAATCTCCGGGCGCCGTTTGTAAACGTTATTTATGTCCGGTGCCCTTTTTTCCTGCTCGGCGCCCATTAAACGTTATTTATTATGAGAGTGAATGGCGGCGCCCTTTTTGTCCACTAGCTGCCTGCGCCCTTTTTTCCCGCTTCCGTATTTTCTATGTGTAGACATACTGTACATCAACCTACTTCCGGTTTTGGTGGCCATTTTGTTTGTTTATTAACAAACTTTTTAAAACTGTTTTTGACTACTTTTAATGCAGCAAAATTGTGACAGATTGGAATAGGAGATGTCCCCTAACACACTGGTATGTTTACTTTTGTGCGATTTTAACAATACAGATTCTCTTTAAAGTTCACTTAAATTTCTAAACTTATGTAAAAGTGAACTTTTAAGCTTTGCACACATGCTAGATAAGTGGTTCCTTGGTGAATGTTTTTGGTGAAAGTTGAGATATGTTAATTGCACAAAAATATTTTCTGGCCTACCTGCTAAGCAGTTTGTTCTTTCTTATGGAGGAAGGATGAACAGGTGGTGTCCCATTGCAGCTCACTATGGCAATTGCAATGACAGCAGAGAACATTTTATTAACTCAGTGGATCTTTGGACTAGGATATCACCAACATTGAGGCCACCATCAGAACACAGGCAGTCATCTAACAATTCCCAAATTAAGACTTCAGGCCAATGTTGTTACGCAACACTGATTGTGGGCCCTTTTACAGTGGTCATTGGTATCTATGAGACAGCAGGCCACAGTACCCATTGTGCGACGTGATGCAACTGAAGTGGTCCGGCTGACGCAGAAGCTGCAGCTCGATTGCGAGCGGTGCGCAAGGTACCAAGTGGCTCATGATCTATGAGAGTCAATGGCACCTTGAACAATCTTTATAGATTGTAGCAATAGCAGTGTGTCACAAAAAGCATGTGATGCACTTGCTGTCCGGAAGTGTGCACCCGACTGAGGGCAGGGGCAAACTCAGGATTTTTAAGGGGGGAGGGGGGGGGGGATTCCTGAAAAGTCTCCCTCAGCCACTGTACAGTTATATATTATCCTACTAATATAATAAATGGGAAAGTTTGGATGTTTGGATGTTTGGATATTTGGATATTTGGATATTTGGATGTTTGGATGTTTGGATGTTTGTTACTCGATCACGCAAAAATGGCTGAACGGAATTGAATGAAATTTGGCACACACATAGTACACTACCTGGAATAAAGTATAGGATACTTTTTATTCCCATAACCAAAAAGGGGGCGGAGACACATACAAATTTCACTGGAAAATGTAAACTGCAGCCATTCTTACACTGTTAATGGTAGGGTTCTCAAACTTTGCACAGTTGGTCGTTGGGTGACTGGGAATAATATTCAGAAAGGTGGGTGGAGTCTATAAAAGCCAATCAAAATTAACCTATTGATTTTGAAGGAGAATATTTACATTGCTGCCATTCTTGCACTGTTAATGGCACAAGCCTCAAACCTGGTACAGTTGGTTATTGGGTGACTGGGGTTCAATTTCAGAAAGGGGGTGGAGCCACAAACAGCCAATTAGATTTGTTTCATGTCAATGCAAATTATTGATGCCAAAGACTGCAAAGATCACAAACTTGGTAATTGATTAATTGTATGTTAGGGTTAGAAAAGTAGGCACAGCAAACACCAGCCAAATACATAAGCGGGCAATGCCGGGTCATAAGTGGGCGGAGACAAATACAAATTTTACTGGGAAAATGTAAACAGCAGCCATTCTTACACTGTTAATGGTAGGGTTCTCAAACTTTGCACAGTTGGTTACTGGGTGACTGGGATTAATATTCAGAAAAGTGGGTGGAGTCTATAAAAGCCAATCAAAATTAACCTATTGATTTTCAAGGGGAATATTTACATTGCTGCCATTCTTGCATTGTTAATGGCACAAGCCTCAAACCTGGTACAGTTGGTTATTGGGTGACTAGGGTTCCATTTCAGAAAGGGGGTGGAGCCACAAACAGCCAATTAGATTTGTTTCATTCCAATGCAAATTATTGATGCAAAACACAGCAAAGCTCACAAACTTGATAATTGAGTAATTGATCAATTGTGCATTAGGATTAGAAAAGTGGGCACAGCCAACACCAGCCAAATACATAAGCGGGCAACGCCGGGTCATTTTTCTGGGAAAATGTAAACAGCAGCCATTTTTACACTGTTAATGGTAGGGTTCTCAAACTTTGCACAGTTTGTTACTGGGTGACTGGGGTTAATATTCAGAAAAGTGGGTGGATCCTACAAAAGGTAATAAAAAATGACCTATTGATTTTTCAGGGGAATATTTCATTGCTGCCATTCTTGCACTGTAAATAGCACAAGCCTCAAACCTGGTACAGTTGATCATTGTGTGACTGGGGTTTACATTTATAAAACGGGGTGGAGCCACACACAGCCAATATGATTTGTTTCATTTTAATGCAGGTTATTGATGCCAAGTAATTGATTAATTGTGTGTTAGGGTTAGGAAAAGTGCACCTGCAAAATACATAATCGGGCAATGCTGGGTCATCAGTAGGCGGAGACAAATACAAATTTCACTGAGAAAATGTATACTGCTGCAATTCTTACACTTTTAATGGTTGGGTTCTCAAACTTTGCACAATTGGTCACTGGGTGACTGGGATTAATATTCAGAGAAGTGGGTGGAGCCTACAAAAGCCAATTAAAATTCACCTATTGATTTTCAAGGGGAATATGTAATTGCTACCATTCTTGCACTGTTAATGGCACAGGCCTTAAACCTGGTACAGTTGGGCATTGGGTGACTGGGGTTCAAATTCAAAGGGGTGGAGCCACAAACAGCCAATCAGATTTGTTTAATCTCAATGCAAATTATTGATGCCAAAGACCGCAAAGCTCAAAAACTTGGTTATTGAGTAATTGTGTGTTAGGGTTAGAAATAGTAGGCGGAGCCAACAGCAGCCAACAATGTTAGGAAATAAGTGGGTGGAGAAATGTAAACTGCAGTCATTCTTACACTGTTAATAGTAGAGTTTTTAAACTTTGCACAGCTGGTCCCTGGGTGACTGGGATTCATATTCAGAAAAGTGGGTGGAGCCTATAAAAGCCAATCAAAATCCACCTATTGATTTCCAAGGGGAATATTTAATTGCTGCCATTCTTGCACTGTTAATCACCTGTACCTGGTACAGTTGGCCATTGGGTGATTGGAGTTCAAATCCAGAAAAGGGGTGGAGCCACATCCAATCAGATTAATTTTATTTCATTGCAAATTATTGATGCCAAAGACCGCAAAGCTCACATACTTGGTCATTAAGTAATTGTGTGTTAGGGTTAGGAAAAGTGGGCAGAGCCAACACTAGCCAAATACATACCGGGGCAACGCCGGGCGTCCAGCTAGTACAATATAATAATATGGTAGGGCATCATGCTGGGTACACTCAATGCAATTTCCCATCTAACAGGATCTGATAATTATTTCCTAAATGTCCGATCTGCTCACCAATTAACAACGGAGTAAATCAGGAGCAGTTTGGATACAGATAATAATGAAAGTAAAGCATTCACACAGCAGGAGCACAGGGCTGTCCTCATACCTGACTGTGTTAAGTTCCCAGAGCTGCTCCATGCTCTGTACACACGCTGCTGCTCCATCCAAAGTTAACTGTAGCACAGAATGAAAGGAGGCGGGGCTGTGAGCTGCAGGATTCCTGCAGATATTCTGGTGTCTCAACTTGTGCCTGTCCCCAGACACTGCACCGGCCTTGGTCTGAGGGGGGATTCTGGGTAGCTGTAATCCCCCTGCATTTGCCTAGGAAGGGGGTCAGGTGTTTGTGATTTCTGTTATATATGTACAATGCCTTCTTTGCTCATTTCTTAAGAATGTATTCAACAGAGTACATTAGGGCTCCTTGAAGACAATACTTTAAATGTTTGGGTTTGTTGTAAAGGATGAGTAAATGGCCTTTCATTCCACTCCACCGACAAAAGTCTCTTAGCATCTGCAATGGTAATAATAATAATCCGAACATTTGTATTGCGCTTGTCTCCCGTTGATCTCAAAACGCTAAGGAGCTGCAGCCATTGAGATGTGCTCAAGAGGCCACACTGCAGTGTTAGGAAGTCTTGCCTTGAACTCCTTACTTAATAGGTACTGACTCTAGCCAGGATTCAAACCCTGGTCTTGCAAAGGCAGAGCCCTTAACCAGTGCACTATCCAGCCACTACTTTCTCATGGAGGGAGGATGAACAGCCACCCTGTCCCTGATCATAGAACATCTGGAATCTGGACTTACCTGGGGCTTCCTTCAGCCCCCATAGCCTACGAGGTCCCTCGGAGTCCTCTGGGTCACCTCCATGGTCCCGCTGGTGGCTCCGTTAACTCGGTGACTACGGCTGAAGTCGCACATGTGCAGCTCATCCATGCACCCAACACATCACCACACCGGTCTCCATAAACATTCTGCACATGCGTGGTTCTTGAAAGACTAAACCCCACATGCGCAGACCGCTTACAGCGACAAATGCTTGATTGCGCTGGGTGCTCGGACAGGCCACACATGTGCAACTTCAGCCAAAGTTGCCGGGTTAACAGAGCTGCCAGCAGGACCATGGAGGGGATCCAGAGGATGCCGAGGGACCTTGCGGGCTAAGGGGGGCTGGAGGAATCCCGAAATAAAGCCAGATTCTGTTTATTTCCTCTGTTCAGGGTCCCTTTAAGAAAGCCTGATTTTGAAAGGCTATCAGGAGGGTTGCCCACATTCGCTGATGATATTTGCACTTATTATAGAAACTTTAATGGAATCCATAAGGTCCAGTGAATCCGTACAAAGATGTAATAATGAAGGATAAGAAGATAAAATTGGGATATTTGCAGATGATGTATTCATAGCAATAACTAATCCATAAAAATCTCTTGTACAAATGTCATTGTAGAGATTTGCAAAAGTTTCATATTATAAAGTATGTGAAACTAAATATCAGATTCTAAATGAGAGTACACTGGAGCCCGTCAGATCTCAAATGAAAACTAAACCGACCTTATATCTGGGTAAATAACACTGTTAATTATCTGGGGTGTAAAGAGCATAGTCATCTACCTTACCATATACAATAAACTATTTCTAAGTTTGAAATGCCTTTAGATGTTGTAATACTTACTGCTCCTAAGTTCTCACTCCTGTCCAGTAATTGATGAATGTTGTGTGTGTACATGCAACTTACAAAAGCCTTTAAGTGTACCAAAGATGGAATAAAAAAAAGTTTTCTACATACCTGGGTCTTCCTCCAGCCCCATGCGCATGGATCGCTCCCACGCTGCAGTCCTCCGCTGCCTGCAGCTCCGGTATCGAGTCCCTTTAGTTCTGCCTGTTGCGGCCAGTCTGCGCAAGAGGAAATGCGCTCTCTACATATCTCCCTGGCGGCCGCCAAAGAGATACGTACTGTGTGCACTTCTTTTCGACTGGCCAAACTAACGGGACCAAATACCGGAGCAGCGGGCAGCAGAGGACGATGGCGTGGAAGCGATCTGTGTGCATGGGGCTGGAGGAAGCCCCAGGTATGTATAAAACATTTTTTTTATTTGGTCTTTGATCTCCTCTAAGACCATGGACAGGGGTCTAGGCACACAAGCCCACTGCCAAGCAAGCTAATGTGACCGATGAATGCGGCAGACCCCTAGCCACTGTCCCCCCCAATTGTAAATCCGCCCCCCCAAGTGCCCATACATTGTAAATCTCAGTTATCGTAATTGTCCAGTGGCTCTCGTCTTGTCTGCTGCTTCACCCGAGTACTGCCAAGGGCATGTGTGTGACACCACAAGTGCCATGTGCTATACGTGGCACCACATTGCTCGGGGAAGCAGCTGACAAGACTGGGAGCAGCTGGACAGTTGTGCCAGCTGGAGCAGGTGAGATTTGAATGCACGGGCACCAGAGCACATGAGGGGACAGTGGCCATGCGGCAGAAGCAACTAGAGATGTCGCGAACCTCCGATTTTCGGTTTGCGAACCGGGTTCGCGAACTTCCGCAGAAGGTTCGGTTCGCGGAAAAATTCGCGAACCGCAATAGACTTCAATGGGGATGCGAACTTTGAAAAATAGAAAAAATTATGCTGGCCACAAAAGTGATGGAAAAGATGTTTCAAGGGGTCTAACACCTGGAGGGGGGCATGGCGGAGTGGGATACATGACAAAAGTCCCGGTGAAAAATCTGGATGTGACGCAAAGCAGCGTTTTAAGGGCAGAAATCACATTGAATGCTAAATTGCAGGCCTAACGTGCTTTCAAACATCTTGCATGTGTATACATCAAACAGGGAGTGTAATTAGAGTACTGCTTCACACTGACACACCAAACTCACTGTGTAACGCACTGCAAACAGCTGTTTGTGTAGTGACGGCCATGCTGGACTACTGCGCAACATGGCGTGATTGCTCTTCCTCACTCAGTGATGTCAGGTAATGTGTGACTTCCTTCTCAACTTTCCATGGCATTGTTAAAAAGCTTACGTTTTGTTTTTAATTTACATTTTCTACTTGCTGTGTACTTGTTCAGTACCGCTACAATGAGAATCCTGTGGAGGCGGGCAAGTCTGCCATTGTGACCCCGGGTAATGGCCGGTAGAGTTGGGCCGAACGGTTCGCCGGCGAACGTGGTTCGCGCGAACTTAGGTGGTTCGCGTGCGGGTACCGCACGCGAACGTTTTGCGGAAGAAGTTCGGTTCGCCCCATAATGCACCTGAGGGTCAACTTTGACCCTCTACATCACAGTCAGCAGGCCCAGTGTAGCCAATTAGGCTACACTAGCCCCTGGAGCCCCACCCCCCTTATATAAGGCAGGCAGCGGCGGCCATTACGGCCACTCGTGTGCCTGCATTAGTGAGAGTAGGGCGAGCTGCTGCAGTCTCTCATATAGGGAAAGATTAGTTAGGCTTAACTTCTTCCTGGCTGCATACCTGTTCTGTTCAGTGAGCCCTCAGCCCACTGCATACCTGTACTGTGATCCTGCCACTGCATACCTGTTCAGTGATCCTGCCACTGCATACCTGTTCTGTGAACCCACCCACCACCACTGCATACCTGTTCAGTGATCCTGCCACTGCATACCTGTTCTGTGAACCCACCCACCACTGCATACCTGTTCAGTGATCCTGCTGCCACTGCATACCTGTTCTGTGAACCCACCCACCACTGCATACCTGTTCAGTGATCCTGCCACTGCATACTTGTTCTGTGAACCCACCCACCACCACTGCATACCTGTTCAGTGATCCTGCCACTGCATACCTGTTCTGTGAACCCACCACTGCATACCTGTTCTGTGAACCCACCCACCACTGCATACCTGTTCTGTGAACCCACCCACCACTGCATACCTGTTCAGTGATCCTGCCACTGCATACTTGTTCTGTGAACCCACCCACCACCACTGCATACCTGTTCAGTGATCCTGCCACTGCATACCTGTTCAGTGATCCTGCCACTGCATACCTGTTCAGTGAACCCACCACTGCATACCTGTTCTGTGAACCCACCCACCACTGCATACCTGTTCTGTGAACCCACCCACCACTGCATACCTGTTCAGTGATCCTGCCACTGCATACTTGTTCTGTGAACCCACCCACCACCACTGCATACCTGTTCAGTGATCCTGCCACTGCATACCTGTTCTGTGAACCCACCACTGCATACCTGTTCTGTGAACCCACCCACCACTGCATACCTGTTCAGTGATCCTGCTGCCACTGCATACCTGTTCTGTGAACCCACCCACCACTGCATACCTGTTCAGTGATCCTGCCACTGCATACTTGTTCTGTGAACCCACCCACCACCACTGCATACCTGTTCAGTGATCCTGCCACTGCATACCTGTTCTGTGAACCCACCACTGCATACCTGTTCTGTGAACCCACCCACCACTGCATACCTGTTCAGTGATCCTGCTGCCACTGCATACCTGTTCTGTGAACCCGCCACTGCATACCTGTTCAGTGAACCCGCCACTGCATACCTGTTCTGTTCAGTGGACCCGCCACTGTATACCTGTTTAGTGAACCCGCCACTGCATACCTGTTCTGTTCAGTGGAGTTTGGTGTGTCAGTGTGAAGCAGTACCTTAATTACACTACCTGATTGATGTATACACATGCAAGATGTTTTAAAGCACTTTAGGCCTGTCATTTAGCATTCAATGTGATTTCTGCCCTTAAAACGCTGCTTTTCGTCAAATCCAGATTTTTCCCGGGGACTTTTGGCGTGTATCCCACTCCGCCATGCCCCCCTCCAGGTGTTAGACCCCTTGAAACATCTTTTCCATCACTTTTGTGGCCAGCATAATTATTTTTTTTTTTCAAAGTTCGCATCCCCATTGAAGTCTATTGCGGTTCGCGAACTTTAACGCGAACCGAACCTGCCGCGGAAGTTCGCGAACCCGGTTCGCGAACCTAAAATCGGAGGTTCGGCCCAACTCTAATGGCCGGGGAATGAGGGGTTTGAATCCGGTGTGGAGCTTGAGCAACGGCTACCACTACACATCCAAGGAGGGCAGCGGGCAGGCATGCACGCCCGCCCGCCCCGAGGTAGTGACCAAAAATAACAATACAGGAGGAGGACTTTCGAGGCCCTGCTGTGTATTTGAAATGAATGTACTTTAAATCCTTTAACGAGAACCAGTTATGGCGGGCAAAGATGACACCACATTCCTTTCACGAGAATCATATGGAGGCGGGCAAGTCTGTCATTTGTGACCCCGGGTAATGGCCGGGGAATGAGGGATGGAATCCGGTGTGGAGCCTGAGAAACGGCTACCACCACACATCCAAGGAGGGCAGCAGGTAGGCATGCACGCCCGCCCCGAGGTAGTGACCAAAAATAACAATACAGGAGGCGGACTTTCGAGGCCCTGCTGTGTATTTGAAATGAATGTACTTTAAATCCTTTAACGAGAACCAGTTATGGCGGGCAAAGATGACACCACATTCCTTTCACGAGAATCATATGGAGGCGGGCAAGTCTGTCATTTGTGACCCCGGGTAATGGCCGGGAAATGAGGGATGGAATCCGGTGTGGAGCCTGAGAAACGGCTACCACTACACATCCAAGGAGGGCAGCAGGTAGGCATGCACGCCCGCCCCGAGGTAGTGATCAAAAATAACAATACAGGAGGCGGACTTTCGAGGCCCTGCTGTGTATTTGAAATGAATTAACTTTAAATCCTTTAACGGGAATCCGTTATGGAGGGCAAGTCTGCCATTGTCACCGCGGGGAATGAAGGTTGGATTGCGGCCCGAACTGGGAGCCTGCTGAGACCCATGCTGTAGCTGCCCTGACCGTGCTTTGCAGACCAGGCATCTGTGGTCAGATGGACCCTTGAGCCAGCGGAAGACAAACCAAGTCGAAAGCATTTGCCAAGAATGTTTTACGGAGGGCAAGTTTTTTTGCCCTTTTTTTAAATTTTTTGAAAATGATAGATGGTTGTATTTTTAAATTGTTTGAAAGTTTAGATGGTTGTATTTTTAAATTGTTTGAAAGTTTAGATGGTTGTATTTTTAAATTGTTTAAAAGTGTATCCATTCTTCCTCCCCCCCAGCCACGAACAATACCATGGGAACGTGGAGCAGCAGAAGCCCCCTGTGACGGCTGCCACGGTTGTTCTCCGCTGCTTGTCTTTTGAGGGGTGCTTCTTTTCCTCAGGTGTTCTTGCCATAGCTGTTTGTGCCTTCTCTCCAGGTGCCTTCGTAAAGCACTTGTCCCTACGTGACAGTTGGCCTTTCCACGGCTCAATTTTTGCTGGCAGAGACAACAGATGGCTTTGCTCCGATCTGAGACACACACGTGAAAAAATTTCCAAACCGCTGAGGCCCCCTGGGGTGATGGCGCTACGGTGGCATCAGCAGCAGCTGACGTTGAAGGGCATGTGTGCTCCCTGGCCATAGCTGGCGATACATGGCACCGGACACTGCCCCCAGCTGTTTCTGAGGACGAGCTCCCTCTGCTTCTATCATGGAGTCGTCTCCTCCTACTCCTCTCTGACTCCTCCTCTGAACTGTCCCCCTGGTCATCTCCTCTACCGGGAACATATGTGGTATCCGTATAATCGTCATCATAATCCTCCTGGCCAGCTGCGCTTTCCTCAGTCACCTCCTCAAGTGCACCAACTTCAGGTGGTCCACCATCATCCCCATCCACACACGTTACGTCCATACTATCGCCACCTAACTCAGACGTATGAGGTGGTGTACCTGCGCCTTCTTGTTGTTGTTGCAGTAGTGGCTGGGAATCAGTGATTTCACCACCACCACCAAATAACTCCTGCGAAGTGTCAAATGCAGCGGATGTGGCGCTTGTTGTAGCGCTGGTGGCTGCGGGAGATGAGGTGTTCTGTGTTAAATACTCAATCACCTCCTCACGATTTTGGGAAGTGATGGCACGTGCCTTCTTCTGAGCACTGTATTTTGGGGCAGGTCCGCATGAAATCACAGCAACACCACCTCGCACAGCCACAGACCTGCCGGTGCCTGGTGGCCTTCCTCTGGGTCTGCCTCTACCTCTTCCTCTACCTGGTTTGTCCATTTTGTCCATCTCGGGGGTATGCTAGCTATATGCAGTGAGGTGGGTTCTCACTCAACACAACAGGTAGTTAGATGCAGTGAGCTGGGTTCACTCAACAGTAAAGGTACTTAAGATGCAGTGAGGTGGGTTCTCACTCAACACAACAGGTAGTTAGATGCAGTGAGGTGGCCAGGTGGGTTCACACTCAACACAACAGGTAATTAGATGCAGTGAGCTGGGTTCACTCAACACAAGGCTAGGTATATGCAGTGATGAGGTGGGTTAAGTAAACACAACAGGTACTGGGTAGTTAGATGCAGTGAGCTGGGTTCACTCAACAGTAAAGGTACTTAAGATGCAGTGAGGTGGGTTCTCACTCAACACAACAGGTAGTTAGATGCAGTGAGGTGGCCAGGTGGGTTCTCACTCAACACAACTGGTAGTTAGATGCAGTGAGCTGGGTTCACTCAACAGTAAAGGTACTTAAGATGCAGTGAGGTGGGTTCTCACTCAACACAACAGGTAGTTAGATGCAGTGAGGTGGCCAGGTGGGTTCACACTCAACACAACAGGTAATTAGATGCAGTGAGCTGGGTTCACTCAACACAAGGCTAGATATATGCAGTGATGAGGTGGGTTAAGTAAACACAACAGGTACTGGGTAGTTAGATGCAGTGAGCTGGGTTCACTCAACAGTAAAGGTACTTAAGATGCAGTGAGGTGGGTTCTCACTCAACACAACAGGTAGTTAGATGCAGTGAGGTGGCCAGGTGGGTTCACACTCAACACAACAGGTAGTTAGATGCAGTGAGCTGGGTTCACTCAACAGTAAAGGTACTTAAGATGCAGTGAGGTGGGTTCTCACTCAACACAACAGGTAGTTAGATGCAGTGAGGTGGCCAGGTGGGTTCACACTCAACACAACAGGTAATTAGATGCAGTGAGGTGGGTTCACTCAACACAAGGCTAGGTATATGCAGTGATGAGGTGGGTTAAGTAAACACAACAGGTACTAGGTAGTTAGATGCAGTGAGCTGGGTTCACTCAACAGTAAAGGTACTTAAGATGCAGTGAGGTGGGTTCTCACTCAACACAACAGGTAGTTAGATGCAGTGAGGTGGCCAGGTGGGTTCACACTCAACACAACAGGTAGTTAGACTTAGATGCAGTGAGCTGGGTTCACTCAACACAACGCTAGGTATATGCAGTGATGAGGTGGGTTAAGTAAACACAACAGGTACTGGGTAGTTAGATGCAGTGAGCTGGGTTCACTCAACAGTAAAGGTACTTAAGATGCAGTGAGGTGGGTTCACTCAACACAAGGCTAGGTATATGCAGTGATGAGGTGGGTTAAGTAAACACAACAGGTACTGGGTAGTTAGTAGTGTTGGGCGAACAGTGTTCGCCACTGTTCGGGTTCTGCAGAACATCACCCTGTTCGGGTGATGTTCGAGTTCGGCCGAACACCTGACGGTGCTCGGCCAAACCGTTCGGCCACATGGCCGAACTAAGAGCGCATGGCCGAACGTTCCCCGAACGTTCGGCTAGCGCTGTGATTGGCCGAACGGGTCACGTGGTTCGGACCCGAACGCGCTCTGATTGGCCGAACGGTCACGTGGTTCGGGTAAATAAATACCCGAACCACGTCATATCTCCGCCATTTGTCTGTGGGTTTAGCTTTGGGTAGGCAGGCAGGGTAGTTCGCGCTCCAGCCACGCTAGCCAGGGTCCCCCCCAGTCATTGTGTGTCGCAGCTGGGAACAGTAGTACACCGCTCGCTCAGCCACACTATATATAGCATTGTTTACTGCCACTGTGTACCTCGCTCAGCCACACTATATAGCATTCTGTGTACTGTTCTGTGTCTGCTGGGAACAGTAGTACACCGCTCGTTCAGCCACACTATATAGCATTCTGTGTACTGTTCTGTGTCTGCTGGGAATAGTGGTACACCGCTCGTTCAGCCACACTATATAGCATTCTGTGTACTGTTCTGTGTCTGCTGGGAACAGTAGTACACCGCTCGTTCAGCCACACTATATAGCATTCTGTGTACTGTTCTGTGTCTGCTGGGAACAGTAGTACACCGCTCGTTCAGCCACACTATATAGCATTCTGTGTACTGTTCTGTGTCTGCTGGGAACAGTAGTACACCGCTCGTTCAGCCACACTATATAGCATTCTGTGTACTGTTCTGTGTCTGCTGGGAATAGTGGTACACCGCTCGTTCAGCCACACTATATAGCATTCTGTGTACTGTTCTGTGTCTGCTGGGAATAGTGGTACACCGCTCGTTCAGCCACACTATATAGCATTCTGTGTACTGTTCTGTGTCTGCTGGGAACAGTAGTACACCGCTCGTTCAGCCACACTATATAGCATTCTGTGTACTGTTCTGTGTCTGCTGGGAATAGTGGTACACCGCTCGTTCAGCCACACTATATAGCATTCTGTGTACTGTTCTGTGTCTGCTGGGAATAGTGGTACACCGCTCGTTCAGCCACACTATATAGCATTCTGTGTACTGTTCTGTGTCTGCTGGGAACAGTAGTACACCGCTCGTTCAGCCACACTATATAGCATTCTGTGTACTGTTCTGTGTCTGCTGGGAATAGTGGTACACCGCTCGTTCAGCCACACTATATATTGTTTACTGCCACTGTGTACCTCGCTCAGCCACGCTATATATAGCATTGTGTTTTCTGACACTCTGTGTACACGGCTTAGCCTGGCTATATAGCATTGTGTGTACTGCCACTGTGCACCTCGCTCAGCCACGCTATATATAGCATTGTGTTTTCTGACACTCTGTGTACACGGCTTAGCCTGACTATATAGCATTGTGTGTACTGCCACTGTGCACCTCGCTCAACCACGCTATATATAGCATTGTGTTTACTGCCACTCTGTGTACACCGCTCAGCCAGACTATATACCATTGTTTACTGACACTCTGTGTACACCGCTCAGCCAGACTATATACCATTGTTTACTGACACTCTGTGTACACCGCTCAGCCAGACTATATACCATTGTTTACTGACACTCTGTGTACACCGCTCAGCCAGACTATATACTATTGTTTACTGCCACTCTGTGTACATGGCTCAGCCAGACTATATAGCATTGTGTGTACTGCCACTCTGTGTACACCGCTCAGCCAGACTATATAGCATTGTTCACTGCCACTCTGTGTACACGGCTCAGCCAGACTATATAGCATTGCGTACTCTGCCAGTCAGTGTGTATATTGCTGGGATCAGTAATACTCCACTCACCGTCAACCACTATATGAGCTCACCATGAGTTCCTCAGAGACCTCCGCTGTGAGCAGCACTCCCAACAACAGCAACAGCCAACGCCCCACGCAAGCTATAACATCCACCCCAGCAGCCAGTGGTCAGCAGCAGCCCTCCCCGGAGGAGAACGTTGTGTCCATCGGTCCGGCGCCAGAGCGATTAATGAGGGCTGCCATTGAGGAGATGATGGGGCCTGATGTGGAGGAGGAGGTCGGGCTCAGGCCAGCATCCCAAGTTAATGTTGAGGACGATGAGGGGTCTGTGACTGTGTCTGGGGATGTTGGGGTGGCTGAGGTGGTGGGTGGGTCAGACTCAGGAGAAGAGTTGTATGATGAGGATGATGATCGGGACCATCTGTATGTGCCTCAGAGTCCGACCCCGGAAAACATGTTGTATCGTGTGTTTAGGTACTAAAATCTGCGTTCCCAGTAGTGTTGGGCGAACAGTGTTCGCCACTGCTCGGGTGCTGCAGAACATCACCCCGTTCGGGGTGACTATATAGCAGACTATATAGCATTGTGTTTACTGCCACTCTGTGTACACGGCTCAGCCACACTATATAGCATTGTGTTTACTGCCACTCTGTGTCTGCTGGGAACAGTAGTACACCGCTCACCCGCCACTGTATAGCATTGTGCTCTGTGTCGCTGCTGGCAATAGTGGTACACCGCTCACCCACCACTGTATAGCATTTCTGTACTGCCACTGTACTGCTGCCAGTCAGCGTGTACTGTAAGGATAAGTGAAATGAGGAAGAAATCCGGTGAAAGAGGGAGGGGCAAGGGAAGAGGTGTTTCCCCTGACGGTTGTGCTGGGGAGCTGTACTCCACGGCGGCGGCCCCCCACAATGACATATGACGAGTTTGAGGAGATGGAAGAGGAGGGTATGGACAATGTGGACATAGACCCAGATTTTGTTTGTGAACGAGAACATCGCCGTCGTAGCAGCAGCACAGATGAGTCTGTTGAAGAACCCACTGCTGCACGAGTTCGCCTTGTGCCACAAGGTAGGCGGCGCGCAATTTCAGGCACCACAAGCGTGGAAGTTCAAGTGAGAGGCAAAAGAGGCGCAAACAGAAATCGCCAGCAAGGCAGGTGCTCCAAAGTCTGGCCTTTCTTTGAAGACTGCACTGAGGATGTTACCATGGTGATTTGCAAGGTGTGCAAGACCCGCCTGAGCAGGGGGAAAAGTATTAACAACCTCTCCACCACCAGCATTAACCGCCACATGCTATCCAAACATCCCACTCTGTGGGCAAACGCGGCAGGACAGGGTACCACCAGCAACACTGCCTCCCTTGGGTTCACCAGACTCACCACCAGACCCGCCTCAGCAGCAGCAGTAGCCCAGCCATTGCGTGGTTCAAAACATTCCAAAAAATCAGATGACGCTGACACTGTCACTTTCCGGAGTAGTGCTCTTGAGGTCTCCCAGTGTTCATCAAACACAACAACCAACAGCCCTTCGTTGTGCAGCCCTACGGTTCAGTTGTCTGTCTCGGAGATGTTTGAGCGCAAGAGGAAATTGCCAGCAAATGACCCCCGGGCCGTGGCAGTAAGAGCCAGCATAGCCAAGCTTCTGGCCTGCGAAATGCTGCCATATCGAGTGGTGGAGACAAACAGCTTCAAGGGCATGATGTCAGTGGCCATCCCACGTTACGTGGTTCCCAGCCGCTACCACTTTGCGCGCTCTGCAGTGCCTGAGTTGCATGAGCACGTGGTCAGCAAAATAACCCGAAGCTTGAAGAATGCCGTTGCCTGCAAGGTTCACCTCACCACTGACACCTGGACGAGTGCGTTCGGCCAGGGTCGATACATCTCCCTTACCACGCACTGGGTGAACCTTGTGGAGCTTGGCAGCGAATCCTCACCTGCTACGGCGCGGGTGTTGCCCACGCCGCAAACACCTGCACCGCCGTCCCTCCCACTGGATAACAACAGCACCTACCTCTCTGACTCCTTCTCCTCCAACGCATCTCAAAGCTGTACCTCATCCGGAAACGCTAACCCAGCAGCAGTAGGATCGTGGAAGCAGTGCAGCACAGCTGTTGGCATGCGTCAGCAAGCGTTGCTGAAGCTGATCTGCCTTGGGGATAAGCAGCACACAGGGGAGGAAATTTGGAGGGGAATAAAGGAACAGATGGATTTGTGGCTGGCACCGCTGGAACTGAAACCGGCCATGGTTGTGTGTGATAATGGGAGTAATCTCATTCGCGCTTTAAGGTTGGCTAAGCTGACACATGATGAAGAAGAGGAGGAGGAACAGCTGGAGTTGGAGCAGGAATTTCCTGCCACCACTGACGAGGGCCAGAGCGGTGCACGTTGGACTTCCACAATTCAGCGCGAATGGTCAGCAGAAGCAGACCAGGAAGAAGGTGACGACTATGATGCATCACAACAACTATCACAACGCTCACAAGAGGATGATGAGGATTCTGGTAGGACTCTGGCACACATGGCTCAATTCATGCTAAACTGCATTGAACGCGACCCACGCATTGTGCGCATTCGGGACAACACCAATTACTGGGTTTATATACCCTTCTGGATCCACGGTACAAACACAATGTTCCAAAACTGCTTGAAGAGTCAGACAGGTCAAAATGGAAGAATACCAGCAGGCCCTTGTGGAGACTTTAGAGAGGAGATTGACATCCTCCCCCTCCTCTAGCCAGTTGTACGCCGACAGACTGACTTCCGCAAACCCAGGACGACCAGGAGGGCAGCAAACAACACAAGCCGCAGCTAGTGCCCAAAAGGGAATGGTATCGGCAGTGTCCTTGGAGTGGGAAAATTTTCTGACACCCATGCAGCAGCAGCCCACAGAACAGCAAGCGTGCAGATCCACCTCCAACACCGATCGCCTGGAGAAGATGGTCAAGGACTACATGTCAGATGGCGTAGCTGTGTAACAATCCATCTGCACCCTTCAACTATTGGGTATCAAAGCTAGACACCTGGCACGAACTGGCAATGTACGCAATAGAGGTGCTGGCTTGCACGGCAGCCAGCGTTATGTCGGAACGCTGTTTCAGTGCTGCCGGAGGCATCGTCACAGATCGGCGTATCCACCTCTCCACAGAAAATGCAGACCGTCTGACTCAAATTAAAATGAATCAATCCTGGATTGGAAACGACTACGCAACACTCCAGGACCCCAACCAAGTAACATGACCAATGAACATCTGGGATGGTTTAGCGTTTCCGGTCCCTGTTTATTGAACCTCTCATCTGTATTACATTTATGACTGCATGGCGGCAAAAAGCATTGCTGCTATATCCGCACGCTTTTTGTCCTCATGCAAGGCCTGGGTTGTTGTGTCTCAAAAAGCATGGCCTTCTCCTCCTGCGCCTGCTCCTGTTCCATCACGTGTGCTGCTGCTGCTGGGTTAGCGTTTCCAGTCCCTGTTTATGGAACCTCTCATCTGTATTACATTTATGACTGCATGGCGGCAAAAAGCATTGCTATATCCGCACGCTTTTTGTCCTCATGCAAGGCCTGGGTTGCGTCTCAAAAAGCGTGGCCTTCTCCTCCTGTGCCTCCTCCTGTTCCATCACGTGTGCTCTGTGCTGCTGCTGCTGGGTTAGCGTTACCGGTCCCTGTTTATGGAACCTCTTCTCTTTATTACATTTATGACTGCATGGCGGCAAAAAGCATTGCTATATCCGCACGCTTCTTGTCCTCATGCAAGGCCTGGGTTGTTGTGTCTCAAAGCGTAGCCTTCTCCTCCTGCGCCTCCTCCTGTTCCATCACGTGTGCTCTGTGCTGCTGCTGCTGCTGGGTTAGCGTTACCGGTCCCTGTTTATTGAACCTCTTATCTTTATTACATTTATGACTGCATGGCGGTAAAAAGCATGCTATCCGCACGCTTCTTGTCCTCATGCAAGGCCTGGGTTGTTGTGTCTCAAAGCGTGGCCTTCTCCTCCTGCGCCTCCTCCTGTTCCATCACGTGTGCTCTGTGCTGCTGCTGCTGCTGGGTTAGCGTTACCGGTCCCTGTTTATGGAACCTCTTCTCTTTATTACATTTATGACTGCATGGCGGCAAAAAGCATTGCTGCTATATCCGCACGCTTCTTGTCCTCATGCAAGGCCTGGGTTGTTGTCTCAAAAAGCGTGGCCTTCTCCTCCTGCGCCGCCTCCTGTTCCATCACATGTGCTGCTGCTGCTGCTGCTGGGTTAGCGTTACCGGTCCCTGTTTATTGAACCTCTTATCTTTATTACATTTATGACTGCATGGCGGTAAAAAGCATGCTATCCGCACGCTTCTTGTCCTCATGCAAGGCCTGGGTTGTTGTGTCTCAAAAAGCGTGGCCTTCTCCTCCTGCGCCTCCTCCTGTTCCATCACGTGTGCTCTGTGCTGCTGCTGCTGCTGGGTTAGCGTTACCGGTCCCTGTTTATGGAACCTCTTCTCTTTATTACATTTATGACTGCCTGGCGGTAAAAACCATGTTACCTGTGCAAAGAAACATGACATTTTCAGCATTTAAAAGACAATTTTTCCTTTGAAACTTTACAATCAATTTTCTCAAAAACTATAAGCTCTTTTTGCAAAATTTTTTTTCCTCTTGTACCCACTCCCAAGGTGCACATACCCTGTAAATTTGGGGTATGTAGCATGTAAGGAGGCTTTACAAAGCACAAAAGTTCGGGTCCCCATTGACTTCCATTATGTTCGGAGTTCGGGTCGAACACCCGAACATCGCGGCCATGTTCGGCCTGTTCGGCCCGAACCCGAACATCTAGATGTTCGCCCAACACTAGTAGTTAGATGCAGTGAGCTGGGTTCACTCAACAGTAAAGGTACTTAAGATGCAGTGAGGTGGGTTCTCACTCAACACAACAGGTAGTTAGATGCAGTGAGGTGGCCAGGTGGGTTCACACTCAACACAAAAGGTAGTTAGATGCAGTGAGCTGGGTTCACTCAACAGTAAAGGTACTTAAGATGCAGTGAGGTGGGTTCTCACTCAACACAACAGGTAGTTAGATGCAGTGAGGTGGCCAGGTGGGTTCACACTCAACACAACAGGTAGTTAGATGCAGTGAGCTGGGTTCACTCAACACCACGCTAGGTATATGCAGTGATGATGTGGGTTAAGTAAACACAACAAGTACTGGGTAGTTAGATGCAGTAAGGTGGGTTCACTGAACAGTATACAGTAAAGGTACTTAAGATGCAGTGAGGTGGGTTCTCACTCAACACAACAGGTAGTTAGACTTAGATGCAGTGAGCTGGGTTCACTCAACACAACGCTAGGTATATGCAGTGATGAGGTGGGTTAAGTAAACACAACAGGTACTGGGTAGTTAGATGCAGTGAGCTGGGTTCACTCAACACAAAGCTAGGTATATGCAGTGATGAGGTGGGTTAAGTAAACACAACAGGTACTGGGGTATATGCAGTACTGGGTAGTACAATGTGCAGCTCCCTGTCACACACACAGGCAGTCAGTCACTGAATGTGCTGGGCTGCTGGCAGTGGCACACACACTATCAATTAGCAAGGCTGTGCATGCAACAAAAGTGTCAGAAAAAAAAAAATGTACAGGTTGAGCTCTGAAAAGAGCTGTTGCTGGGTGCTTTAAAAGCAATATTAATCAATCAGGAACAAGCAAAGCAGCCTAGAACCTAACTAATCTGTCCCTAAGAGAAAAAGTCTGCAGCAGCTGTCCCTTTCCTCTCTCTAGCAGGCACACGAGTGACTGTAATGGCCGCCGGAGGCTGCCTTATATAAGGGGGGGTGGGGCTCCAGGGCTTACTGTAGCCTGAATGGCTACAATGTGCCTGCTGACTGTGATGCAGAGGGTCAAAGTTGACCCTCATAGTGCATTATGGGGCGAATCGAACTTCCGGAAAAGTTCGCCTGGCGCAGGCGAACGCGAACCCCCAATGTTCGCCTGGAACCGTTCGCCGGCGAACCGTTCGGTACACCTCTAGAAGCAACATCACAAGCCTGATTCTCAATAGATTTCATGCTGAAATTGATTGAGAATTGGCCTGCAGTGTATGGGCATTGTATGGGTGTATAAGCAGTCAACAGATCAGTTGGAGAGCCCACGCAGCACAGATCGGACCAGCATAGGCTGGTCCTTAAGTGGTTAAGTTATCTGCTTCTTCCAACCTCATCTTTTTCCCTGGAATATGCTTGCCTGCAAACTTCCTCTGAGTCTGGCCTTTCTTCTTACTCACATTTGCTGCTGCCAACCCTGACTTCAGATTGTCTCCTGACCTTACCTTTACTACTCATCTATAAAACCGCCATATCCTGCTCCACTGGAGTTCCTTCTGTCACTGGTGGGGCAAACACAGGGACCATAACCTGGTGGTTGCTGACAGTAAATTATTCCACCACACACTAGGTATCTTGGTCCATCATCCCTAGAGGGTTGCTCTGCACAGGCGGACACTTAGACCTTAGCCTTGAGTGGTGATGCGCTTGACTCTTGCATAGTAGTAATTTTGCAGCAAAATTTACATTTATGATGCAAATTCGTAATGCCAAACTTCAAACTAATGCAACATTTATTTTAATTAGAACATAATTAGAATGTGTTATTTCTCAATGACTCATCATTTGTGAAATATGAATATATGTGAAAATTATTATCGTGATTATGCAAAAATTTACAAAATAAATATTATCCATTACAATCAACACCAACCTTTGAGTGAACCCTCAGCAATCACTGGTACCAGGGACAACAGAGCCTCCATTCCAAGCCATACCAGGCAGGTAGAATTGCTGCATCAAAGTGTGTTTGTTTTATTTTGAAGAGGAACTGTAACCAAGAATTGAACTTATCAGTAGCTGATACCCCCTTTCCCATAAGACATCTTTTCCTTTTCCCAAACGGATTATCAGGGGGTCTGTATGACTGATATTGTGGTGAAACCCCTCCCACAGTGTGATGTCAATACCTAGGTAATAACAAGTTTCTCATTTTTTGCTGCATATTATTTGTATTAAATTTGAATGCAAGTAGACATTATTTGCATCTTGTTGATCATCCCTAACATACAGCACAGTAATTCTACAAGGCCATATAATGCCACCTGCACACAGCTGTTTCAGGCTATGTTAGTCTTAGATAGACTGATATTTGTGTATGGGTAGGTCTTGTCAAAGAGTTTTACAGAGTACCCAATTAAATCATGGTGACCCAGAACCACTTGAATATCATACATTTATATTCATTTATTGGGATGGTGGTCATTTCTCACTGGGATTTGTATCTTCACAGCCACAAGAAAAAAGTTGCCCCCCTGCTCACACTGCATTCATCATATTTCTTTCACCAGGGAGTCTACCAGTCCACACCCGGATCCCAAGGGTGTGAATGCCTTACCAAGGTAAGGAAAAAGTGACTGGGTCTCCACCTGGATTTCATGCAAAAATTGCTATAATTTATTTATACTATAGTACAAAAATACACACGACGTTTCGGCCTGCGGCCTTTATCAAGTGTTACAACAGACTGAGCACAGCTCACATTTAAATCACACACTTTCACATACAGCACACCCTCTAGGGGTGGGTACAAACTTAATAAGAGAGATTTAAAGGGACAGTGTACTTAAACATCAGGAATTATAAAAAGCACTTTAAACTAAACTCTTCATTAAGTCCATTTGGAACCAACGTATTCAGCTTACTAATCCATCTGCTTTCCCATTGAAGGAGGATAGTCTTATTATCCATTCCCTCGCCTGCTGTAACTTTCTCCAGTACGCACCAGCGCAGATCGCCAACCATATGATTACATTCATAAAAATGTCTACCTAAGGAAGAATCAAAACTTTTTTCAGGAACATTTATATATTTCCTATATAACCTAATGTTGCTGGGATGCTCATTCAACCTAACTCTGATCGGTCTCGAGGTTTGGCCTACGTAGCCCATCCCACAGGGGCACTTCAAAAAATAAACCACATTTGATGTAAGACATGAAAAACTTCCATTCAATTTAATCCTAGTGCCCCTCCTGGGATGGGCAACATAGTCGCCCTTCACAATGCTGCTACAGTTCTGGCAGCTCAGACATGGGAAAGTACCCATCTTTTTTGATAAAAATGTCGACGTCTGTCTTGGATTAGTCTTCAGATCAGCCCTAACTAGTCTATCTCTAATGCTCTTACCCCTTCTATATACAAAGCTTGGGGGGGAATGAAATACCTCAGACAGAAGGGGATCAGCCTCTATAAGTGACCAATTACTAAGTATAGTCCTTTTCACCAATTGAGCATGATTATCGTATGACGTATGCTGGTATAAATTGCACTCCCCTTTCGCTATCCTCTCTCTGTTTTCTCTGCCTCAAAATTTTATTATCTAATCCTGCTACCATATTAGCTGTCTCCCTAACTTCCTCTCTCCTATCGCCTCTCGTTACAAAATTCTCCACTAACATATCAGCCTGCTTATGATAGGTCACATAATTTGAAGTAATTTGTCTAGCACGAATAAACTGGCTCTTTGGGAGGCCCTTAAGTAGGGGTCGGGGATGACAACTACTAGCTAGTAGAGCATTATTACGATCTGTAGACTTTCTGAACAAATCAGTCTGGAAACAACTCCCATCAAAAGTGATATCCACATCCAAAAAATGTAATTTACAAGGATGAAATTCCAATGTGAACTTAATGGTTTCATGGCAAGAATTCAAAACATTAAAAAATTCCTTTAAACTTTCTTCTGAACCCGTCCAACAAAAAAATAAATCGTCTATAAAACGACAGTAACCTCTACCAAATTTCAAAAAAATGTTGTTCGTCAAAATGTGTACTGATTCGAATTCCGCCATGAAAACATTAGCTAACGTTGGAGCATAAGGGGCCCCCATAGGTACTCCTCTTATCTGCAAATAAAAATCTTTCTGCACCCTAAAATAGTTAGATTTCAGGCATAAAACCAACAGGTCATATACAAATGATACATTAACACTCGGATCAGCCAAAGTTTCCATAGCTTTCTTAATCGAGTCCAGTGCTTCCTGGTGAGGTATATTAGTATATAAACTCTTAATATCCAGACTTACAAGAAATCTAATATCACTGGTATCAACCTCTTCCAGGGTATTCAAAAAATGTGTAGTGTCCTGTAAACACAACCTATTACTTTTCACTATTGGTTGTAAAGCACTATCAATATAAATGCCCAATGGCTCCGTTAATGAATTAACTGCTGACACTACTGGTCTTCCTGGCGGATGTGAAATATCCTTATGGATCTTTGGCAGTGTATACATTACTGGTATCTTATACTGTTCCTTAAGTAATGCCGACATCACTGCGCTGGAAATATGGCCCTCATTATAAGCCCCTGTAACAAAAGACAATATCTGATCTTTGATCTTCAGGGAGGGATCCCCAGGGAGGGAAACATAAGTGTCGGTATCGTTTACCTGCCTCAATAACTCAGACACATATTCATTCCTATTTTGCACAACCAGTGATCCTCTTTGTCAGCCTTCTTATAGATAACATTATTGTCCTTTTGCAGGGATTTAAGGGCTTCCCTTTCTTTTCAAGACAAATTGTGCATTGTCTGATATTTCTTATCCTCCCAACATTCCTCCAGTGAATGGATAACCATGTTTTCAAAAATATCCAAAACAGGATTCTCTATAGGTGGATCACTTTTATTCCTGGCTCTCAGTCTATGAGGACGTTCAAAATCCTCTCTACTTTCAGATCTATGCAAACTGTTTGCAGGTCGTCTCAAAAAAGTGTGATGTCAATACCTAGGTAATAACAAGTTTCTTATTTTTTGCTGCATATTATTTGTATTAAATTTGAATGCAAGTAGACATTATTTGCATCTTGTTGATCATCCCTAACATACAGCATATTAATTCTACAAGGCCATATAATGCCACCTGCACACAGCTGTTTCAGGCTATGTTAGTCTTTAGTCTAAGTGCAGGGCACAGATAGACTGATATGTGTGTATGGGTAGGTCTCGTCAAAGAGTTTTACAGAGTACCCAAATAAATCATGGTGACCCAGAACCACTTGAATATCATACATTTATATTCATTTATTGGGATGGTGGTCATTTCTCACTGGGATTTGTATCTTCACAGCCTGTGGCAAGTGGCAAATTTTGGTTGTGCTATCAGTGAACTTTTTTTTCTCATAAAGCATGACCTCTCAACTAAGATTAATGAAAAACACAACAGGGCTCCTAATTATCATTTGAAAAGTAAAAGGCTGGGTGCACACATAACAACATGAAAGGCTATGTTTTATGTCATGTTTTATGTTAATGTTTCATGTGTTTTTTGTGTGTTTTTGCTGTGTTTGCGTTTTTTTAAGCAGATGCGTTTTTCAAGCATTTTGCATGTGTTTTAATGCATTTGCGGTTTGCATATGTAAAACACATGAGTTTTCTATGCGTTTCTATATTTACATTTATGCAAATCACTAGGAAGCCAACAGGAGGCGGAAATACATCAGAAATCTTTACTTAAAAAAAAACACATAAAAAAAGCATGAAAACGCAAACAGAACGCAATACATTGCTGTAACAAGCATGGATATGGCGGCTGCTGACTTGCAGGGGGTGTCTGCATGCAGCCGCCTCTCTCCCTGGCTCTCAAGTGTTATCCGTTCCCTTGGCGTCTAGCACGCCGGGAACGGTGTTGTCTCCAGCTCATAGGGTGTCCGTCTCGCGCGGGCGTGCGTGGAGACAGGACCTTTATGTGGGCAGAAGACGCGTCAGCTGACCTGCCGGTCGGCTGACGTCACTGGTGACTCTCGCCACTTGGATTGGCGGATTTCGTGGTGGGAGTGGCTGGCAGCGTACCTCCGCTTCATAAGCCTCCAGTCTTCATTCATTTCCCGTCTGCTGTCGTGAATACTTTGTGTAAGCGCTCAGACCTTAGACTAGTGCCAGGTGTTGAAACCAAGGACTTCACACCAAAACTAGGATTATTGTTATATTGTATTTGCAGACCTTAGACTACTGCCAGGTGTTGAAACCAAGGACTTCACACCAAGACTAGGATTATTTGTTAATTGTATTTGATTACCTGTGTATGATTCTGGCTATATCTCTGACCTTGCTTTCTGCTTAGCGTTTATGTACTTCTGCCTATCTGACTAGTTGCTGAACCTTTGCCTGTCTACTCGTTATCCTTCTGCCTTACGAATCTGTACTGATACTACCTCTCTGTTGCCGAACTTGGCCTGTCTGACCTTCTACTCACCAGTGGGCCCTCGCCACTGGTGAGGCACTTTTGGCTCGCCAGCTTCTCTGGTTAGATAGTCTCTTATTGCTCTATGAGTGACTGATAGCACCTTTCCAGCTCCACTGGAAAGGTCTGATCAAGTCTACACAGTCACTCACTCCACTAGTACCTTGCCAGCTCCTCTGGTGAAGGACTAGTCTGTATATTTCTATTCTCTTTCTGTTTGTACCTATTCCAGCCCTCTGGAAAGGTCTGTGCTATTTTATACATTCAGTATACTGTTAGTACAATACCAGCTCCTCTGGTAAGGCCTCTCAATATTATTAAAGTTACGGTTGCACCAATACACAACTCTCTCAGTATCTTGACCAGCTATACTCGCATTATTGGTGATTTTGCAGATCACCACATAATCAGGTATAGTGTCTGTATTATTGGTGATACTGCAGATCACCTAATGATCAGACGTCTGAGTTGCAGCACCCAACCGTTACAATTGCATTTCCATTGACTTTCATTATGTGCATTTTTATGTGCATTGTCTATTGATCTACGATTGACCATTACATGTGCGCTAATCTTCCAGGGTTCCCAGTTTATGGGCCCCGTATGTGAGTTATTGTTTTTATATCTACTGCCTTTTAAAGAAATGTTATCTAAATAAATGGGTTATGCTTAGATATTGCAGTTTTTGTTGTCCTATGTACATTCCTGAAACTTTACCTCCATACAGATGTCCACTGGATCTTCACGACGTCTGATGTTCCCTGGACGTTATCAGTGACCTGAGCTATTTTACAACCTTATAATGTGAGTTGTTGGGAGCTGGTAAGCCTTTTCTTGTTTTGATGTTTGGCGGATACCTACCTCTGAGCATTTGATGTATTGTGGTGAAAAATGTATCATTCCCTCCCTACATACAATGACTTTTTAAACCTGCGCTGACTTTTGATGCATGTCTAATTAATGCTTAATTAATGGTTCAAAAAATTGCTAACCTATGTGACCTTACTGAAACTTGATTGAAGGCCGACAATAATTTTTCACCCTGCCACTCTTCTCTGCAATACTTAACAAAGAAGGTCCCATTATTTTTTAAATCTTCTACTGCAGCTCCCTATTGGTCCATTGATCTGGACCAATGAGAAACCTTCTTGCTGAGATTCATTTTTATAAAAAATAAACAGGCAAGCTGTTCATACACGGCAATGCATCCTGGAAACCTCCCACCCACCCCCAGTACCTTTAATTTAACACATCCACAATATGTGAAAACACAGTAGTCACCACAGCAAAATGGATTTTGTATAAAACACCAACTCATGCCTATTCCACATATTTGATTTACGTCTATGACATTCATCTCCGGCTTTCCAGGGCAGGAAATAGATGTGCTTATACAATTCATCGGAGCGTGGACTGAATAACAGAAACGTATCACAACGTGAATGCATGGCAATGTAATTTAGGCACCTGTTGTTTTGAATTTATTTCTCCCTTTTGCAGAACCCTGCTGGCATCACCGTTTAACATGGGAGCTGTGCGAAATGATAGTTATATATAGTGTTGATGGTACTATTCACACTTCACCAAGATCACAGCAATAGGAGTTTGGAGAGAAAGACTGAAAGGTGATGGAAAGGAAATAACACATATGAGGGGAGGCTAAATACAAACACAACAATATCAGGCTGTTATGCAATATGGCAAGATCGATCGTAATGAAATTATTAATAACACATATATAAATTAGCCAAACAATAAAGCATGAGAAGTTAAACTTGAAAGCAAAAGATGGCAAAAGCTACAAATATTAGTCTATAGCTTAAAAAAGTGTAATATTTACCTGCTCCAGCACTGTGTCATGTTCTCACCATCAGCAGCACCCTCTGTGCTTCCATCCCTCCACCTCCCGATCACATGACCTGCATTCTGGGCCAGAGTTACGCAACATAGAGAATGTTGCTGTCTAGAAGATCAGAGGACCCCCGAAGCACGTAAATATTAAACTGATGCACTGTGCTACTCAGAACTGAAGGCGGAGGAGCTGGCCCCCCATGTAATAGTTACATCACTTAGTTTGAGATTGTTCAATATACTGTATGTCACATCTTAATAATCTATTTTGGCCCATGGCTTAGTCCATGTTTTGGCCCCTGACATGATTGAGTTTGACATCTAGAAGATATTGGTGTGGGATCATTTGTTGAAGGTAAGTATAGCAGGACGTTTCTGGAATACTATAATTGATTCAGAATAATAACAATAATTTTACAACTTTTTTCTTAGTGATCTTTTTTGTTTTTTTACTTCTAACCCTTTATGAAAATCGGCAAGAGGTACTAATATACTACTATGCCCATTTCACCTGGGGGTGGTCATATGGTGGCCACTGTGATATTAAAGGGGGCTTCTGAATATTTACTGTGGCTTTCATGGTAAATAGTTTTGGGGGTGAAATGGACAGCATGGTGTCCTTCCACCCAAGCACTATTAACATCCTCCTCCTTTCTCTTTGGCTGTCTATTCCTCTTACTTCCTCTTTTGTCTGCTCTCATCCTCCTACATTCTCTAATGTTCTCCTTCATGTAATTCTGTTCTCTCTTATCTCATTTCATCTCTTGGTTTATTTCGTCTACTTGGTTTTTCTCACTCTCCTGTGTCCTCTCCCATTGATTCACATCCTCTCACGTTCTCTCTAATCTCCTCTCGCATCCTCACATCCTCTTGTCCTCTTGCATCCTTTCTCATTTACTTGAGTTCTCTCATGTCCTCTCATCCCCTATTCTCATTTTGTCCTCTGATATCATCTTCTTGTCTAGTCCTCTCATGTCTGCTTGAGTCCTTTGGTAACTTCTCTTGTCCTCTATTATCTTATGTCCTCTTGTGCCTTCTCTTGTCTCCTCTTGTTTTCTTGTGCCCTCTTGTTTTCGCTCATCTCACAGCATCCTCTATTATCCATTTGTGTCCTCTTAGGTTTTCACTTGTTTTCTCTTATCCTCTCATATGCTCTCTCATCTTATTGCATCTCTGCATCCTGTTGCTAAATCTCATTCCCTTTGCATCTTCTCACACCCTCTCTTCATCCTCATGTGCTCTTGTGTCTAGTTTACACAGTGTGATCAACTATTGTGATTGATGGAGCCCCAAACTCTTTAGAGATGGTCTTGCAAACTTGTCCAGCTTTATAGCCATCTGCAACTCTTTTTCTGTGGTCCTTAGAAACCTACTTTGTTTCATCCATGATTCCCAACCACAAATGTGTTAAATGTGTGATCTGGCTTTGCTAGATCCCTATTCATTACATAAACCAGAGACTCTTCCTCCTGCCTTATTAGTGATGATCTTAAATTTCGCATAGTAATTATTTTGCAGTTTAATTCGCCAATTTTGTTTAATTCGCCAAATGTGAAATCGTGATGTAAAATTTTTAAACTATTGTAAAATTAAATTTGCATGTAATCTGAATTACAAGGCATAATTTTACACTGACTCATATTTTTTTCAGAATATCCATCAATGTGAAAATGGCCATTGATTTCAATGCATTTGTTGGAAATGAATTATCCCATGCATGACCATACATGTTTGCATACAGTTGTGTTCAAAATTATTTAACCCTCACTAAAATTTAGTGTTTTGGCCAGTTTGACATTGATTTTGATCATTTCAGTCATCTTGTTTACAATTAAATTAAAGAGGCACTTGTAAGTCAGACAAATATAACATAACATTTATAATGAAATAACCACAATGTCTTTTCTGTGCTCACTAGAGATGTAGCGAACAGTTCACCGGCGAACCGTTCCAGGCGAACTTTGGTGGTTCGCGTTCGCCTGCACCAGGCGAACTTTTGCGGAAGTTCGATTCACCCCATAATGCTCTATTGACCAAAACTTTGACCCTCTACATCACAGTCAGCAGGCACATTATTGCCAAACACACTGCTCTCACTGCTGGAGGCCAGCCCCCTCCCTCCCTCCCAGCAAGGTCCTTATGCCATTTGACTCACTTGTCTGCCTACACTAATTAGTTAAGGGACAGCTGCTTCCCTCCTCCCTCTACCCTTCCCTCCTCCCTCCTACCGGAGGGAGGAGGGTCTCCTCTGCCAGGGAATTACATTATTTCAAAAGCCAGCTTACATAACGTGGCTGGGAATTGAACCCAAGTCTCAGTGCATGGTAGGTAACTAACATATCCATTATACCACCAACACTACTAGCCAAAACTAGTCCAAGCTCCAAACTCAATCCAAGAGAAAAATTAGACAAGACAAGACAAATAACATTTATATCACACTTTTCTCATGGCAGACTCAAAGCACCAGAGCTGCAGCCACTAGGGCATGCTCTATAAGCAGTAGCAGGAAGACTTGCCTAAGGTCTCCTACTGAATAGGTGCTGGCTTACTCAACAGACAGAGTCGAGATTTGAACCCTGGTCTCCTGTGTCAGAGGCAGAGCCCTTAACCATTACACCATCCAGCCACTGCTTAAGGATATGTAGCAACATCCAGCCACTGCTTAAGGATATGTAGCATGGCCTTGCCTTTCGTGTTCAACAGTTGTCCAAAGAGAACCCCAGATAGCCAGGTAGATTCATCTCTCTCTCTCTCTCTCTCTCTCTCTCTAGTAGGGATGATCACCGCTCTCCGCGGAATTGTATTGTTGCGCATAAATGGATTGAGCATAAATGGTACATGCTAGGCTGGCTTCAGCATGTAGTGTTGGTGGTGGCAAGGCCATGCCTGGCTACATAACCTTAACCCGTGGCTGCATGGTGTAATGGTTAAGGGCTCTGCCTCTGACACAGGAGACCAGGATTCGAATCTCGGCTCTGCCTGCTCAGTAAGCCAGAACCTATTCAGTAGAAGACCTCAGGCAAGTCCTAACACTGCTACTGCCTATAGAGCGTGCCCTAGTGGCTGCAGCTCTGATGCTTTGAGTCCGCCAGGAGAAAAGCATGATGTAAATGTTATTTGTCTTGTCTAATTTTTCTCTTAACAACTGTTGAACACGAAAGGCAAGGCCATGCCTGCCTACATATCCTTAAGCAGTGGCTGGATGGTGCAATGGTTAAGGGCTCTGCCGCTGACACAGGAGACCAGGGTTCAAATGTTTGCTCAGTAAGCCAGCACCTATTCAGTAGGAGACCTTAGACAAGTCTTCCCAACACTGCTACTGCCTATAGAGCGTGCCCTAGTGGCTGCAGCTCTGGCGCTTTGAGTCCGCCAGGAGAAAAGCACGATATAAATGTTATTTGTCTTGTCTAATTTTTCTTTTGGATTGAGCATAAATTGTACATGCTAGGCTAGCTTCAGCTAGAAGTGTTGGTGGTATAATGGATATGTTAGTTACCTACCATACCCTGAGACCTGGGTTCATTCCCCAGCCACAGTATGTAAGCTGGCTTTTGAAATACTGGAATTCCCTGGCAGATGAGACTCTCCTCCCTCACTATTCCCTCCTCCCTCTGGTAGGAGGGAGGAGGGAATAGGTAGAGAGGTGGAGGGAGCTCCAGGGATTAGAACCCTTGAAACATGTTTTCTAAAAAAATTTTAGCCAGTAGAAATTTTTGTAAATTTTGAAGTTCGCATCCCCATTGAAGTCTATTGCGGTTCGCGAACTTCTTCGCGAACCGAACTTTCCGCGGAGGTTTGCGAACAGGGTTCACGAACCGAAAATCGGAGGTTCGCGACATCACTAGTGCTCACATCATTATCAGTATCAACCCCCAAGTGACATTCATTCTTAGTACTTAGCACAACATCCTTTTCCAGTTATAATAACAGCTTTTAAACGTGAAGCATAGCTTGACACAAGTGTCTTGCAGCGATCTATGGGTAACTTAGCCCATTCTTCATGGGTAAAAGCCTCCAGTTCACAATCACATTCTTAGGCTTGCGCGCTGCAACTGCTTTCTTTAAATCCCACCAGAGGTTCTCAATCGGATTTAAAGAGGAATTCCAGTGAAAATAATGTAGTAAAAAAAGTGCTTCATTTTTACCATAATTATGTATAAATGATTTAGTCAGTGTTTGTTTATTGTAAAATCTTTCCTCTCCCCGATTTACATTCTGACATTTATTACATGGTGACATTTTTACTGTGGGCAGGTTATGTAGCTGCTCCTAACTGTTTTGGCTGTTAGAGAGAGCTGTAAACAGCTATTTCCTGTCTGTGAACCTTGTTACATTGTAACAAACTGCCAAAAGTACCGCGGTCCTCAGAGCTTCTTGTGGGAGGGGTTTCAGCACAAAATCAGTCATACAGTGCCCCCTGATGGTCTGTTTGTGAAACGCATTATATTTCTCATGTAAAAGGGGGTATCAGCTACTGATTGGGATAAAGTTCAGTTCTAGGTTGGAGTTTCTCTTTAAGTCTGGTGACTGCGATGGCCAGTCCAAAATGTTCCAGCCTTTAATCTGCAACCATGCTCTAGTGGATTTGGAGGTATGCTTGGGATCATAGTCCTGTTGAAAGGTCCAACGTCTCCCAAGCCTCAGGTTTGTGACAGATTGCATCACATTTTGATCCAATATCTCCTGGTACTGAAGATAATTCATGGTACCTTGCACACGCTGAAGCTTCCCTGTACCTGCAGAAGCAAAACAGCCCTAAAGCATGATTGACCCCCCCTTCTTCACAGTAGGCAAGGTGTTCTTTTCTTCATAGGCTTTATTCTTCCTCCTCCAAGCATTGCGTTGATCCATGGGCCCAAACAGTTCTAATGTTGTTTCATCAGTCCACAGAACACTATTCCAAAAATGTTGTGGTTTGTCCACATGACTTTTGGCATACTGCAGTAGACTCTTCTTATTCTTTGGAGACAGCAAGGGGGTGCACCTGGGAATTCTGGCATGGAGGTCTTCATTACGCAGTGTGCGCCTTATTGTCTGAGCTGAAACTTTAGTACTCGCATCTGACAAATCTTTTTTCAGTTCCTCAGCAGCCACATGGGGACTTTTCTCCACTTTGCACTTCAGGTAGCGCACAGCCGTCGAAGTCAGCATCTTTCTGCCATGACCAGGTAGTGTTTCAACGGTGCCCTTTGCCTTGAATTTGTGAATGATGTGTCCTATGGTGTCTCTTGGTATGTTTAAAGAAAACCTGTACTGAAAATAAAAGTCAAAATAAGCATACACAAGTCATACTTACCTTCCATGTAGTCTACTCCTCAGTGTCTTTCTCCTGTCCCGCGTCCTATTTGTTCACTATGATCAAGGGAATTTTCCGTCCTCCATTTTGAAAATAGCCATTACCCATAACAGCTTTCTGGTCAGCACACAGTTAAACTGTAACATCGCCCACTTGAGCCATAGGGAAACATGGACATTACCTGGTACATCCGTTTTCCTCTCAGCTATAACTGACAGCAACTGATATTTTACTGACAGCAACTGATATATTTCAGATCTGACAAAATATTGTCAGAACTGGATGGGATTATTGTCAGAAGAAAATGGAGCGCTTCTGAGAGGAACTGATGGCAAGGTAACTCTGTAATGTTCATTTGAAGTTACCTCATGTGTTTATTTTAAATATTTTTACTCAGTACAGGTTCTCTTTAACATCTTTGCAATCTTCTTATAGCCATTGCCCTTCCTGTGAAGAGAAATCACCTCTTCTCTTGTCTTCCTGGACCATTCTCTTGACTTCACCATGTTTGTAAACACACCAGTAAATGTCTAGAAGGAGCTGAGTATCACAGTCATTTTAAATCTGCCTAATTGGTGCTTATTATGGTTGATTGCTGCTCGTTAACATCCACAGGTGTTTTCAATACCTGATCGAAAACACTTGAATGAACCTCTGTTCTTAAGAGTGGTTGTCTTTAAGGTGTTGAATAATTGTGTCAATGAAGAAATCACAAAAAAAATTGTAATACTGTATTACAAAAACAATTGATGTCATTTTAGTTGCATTTGGTTCTTTAAAAAGTTCTTGTAAGATTTCATTCTGAACACAATTACAAATGTACACTAAATTCCCTAAAACCCTTTACAGCATTGGGGGTTGAACAATTCTGAACACAACTGTATATACTCAGCTATGCAAAAATGTGTTTTCTCATGCTCATAAATTTCAATGCATTTGGTGAAAATGAATCTTCCCATGCATACTCATACATTTTTGAACTTTTACTCATTTATGCCGTAATTGTGAATTCCGTGAGTGTATGTAACGATTGATGTCAGCACACAGAGTATTTCTGATTATTGGTGATCTGCAGTATCACCCATAATGCAGATGCTATACCCGACTATGTGTGATCTGCAGAATCACCAATAATACCAGTATAGCTTGACACAGGACACCTAATGTGGTAAAGTGTTTGGTGCAACAGTAAGAAAAGGTTATCTCCCGAGGAGCGGGAGATACAGACTCTACTGCAGCCAGTGGACCCCTGAGGTGCAGGTGGCCACTGACAGCTGAAGCTGACCTCCTCAAGCGGAGGAGAGACAGACCGTACTGCAGCCAAGGATTCCCTGATGGATTGGGAATCAGACTGTACTGCAGCCAGTGGACTCCTATGGAGTAGAGCCCCCTGACTTAACTGCAAGAGGGTCTTCCTGAGGAGCAGGTAGACCTTGCAGCTAATTGACACCTGGAGAGTTAGTGCCACGAGTAGTACAGTAAGGCTGATCATTTAAGGGATGAGTGACAGCCAGAAGGGTCAGACAGGCCAGGTCGGCAACACACGAGTAGACAAAGTACAGAGACAGAAGGCTGATTCGGTAACCGGGTACAGGCAAGGTTGGCAACTGGTAGACAGATGAGCAGAGGTACCGAATCAGTAAGCAGGGGAGTGGTCAGGAAATCCAGAGATCATAACAGGTAATAGTATAACAATATCCTAGTCTTAGGTGTGAGGTCCTTGGTCTCAATACCTGGGAACTAGTCTAGAATATAACAGTAGCAACACAGCAATCTCCTAGTCTTAGGTGTGAGGTCCTTGGTCTCAACACCTGGGAACTAGTCTAGTAGATAACAATACAATAATACAATAGAAGCAACAGCGGAATCTGACTAAGTGTGAATACCCAGCTCTGGCTGGTTCTAACACACTGTAAGATCTGACTGAGGTCTGAGTGCTCACACGTGAGTATTCGCAACGACAGACAACTTGCAACTAACAGGCAAGTCCTATATATACCTGCAGCGCTCCGCAGCACCGTCCCAGCCCCTCAGCCAATCCGGAGCCTAGCTGGTATCAGCTGATCGGCCTGATCAGCTGATTCCCCTTCTGCTGGCATAAAGGTCCTGTCGCCTGGCGCGTGCGCGCGTAGCTCCATCTGTGTGCACTAGAAGGACCAGGCGAACCAGTGACATGTTGCTGCGTGGCAGAGGCCGCCGGCTGGAACGCGGAGATAGGCGCCCTGCCGCTTGACCACGCGGCGGTATCTCCGCTATTCATTACAGTGTAATTTGTGAAAATTAAGATTATACGTAAAATCATAAATACAATTAAAAAGATTGCAATTGTGAAAATTACACTAAATGTCGTAATTATACATTATGATCAACACAACTACACCTGTCGTTCCATCGATTGAAAATGTCAGATTTCGATTTCACCTTCCAATTCTATGATAATCTTAAGGATCAACTAACTTTTTTCCACATACAGATGTTATTGGATACATTTTTCAATACATGACCAAATATAAAAAATGTTGTTTCATTTGTTATCCATTTTTATGATTTGTTTGAAAAGTAGATGATGTTTATTCATTTAAAAATACAGAAAAAGTGTTCAAAAACTTTGAAGGACCATCACCACTGTAGCCACCAGAGTGATGTACATGATACCCAAAGCAGGTAATTTGGGAGCCGGCGGCGCTATGGTAACATGGGAGCCACATAGATTGTAATGTTAATTGTGGCTATAGCGGCGACCAGTCAGTAATTTGGGTACTGTTAACACCTGGTAATTGCGGACTGCAGCCAATAAATAGGCGAGGGGAAGATGGCAGTATATTGGTAGGGATTGCAGCAGGATGGGAGAAGTTAAGGTTAGACAAGGGGGGTCAGTAAAGGTTGAGCATCAGTAGGGAGACGGCTTGTTTTGAGAGTAGGGTTAGGTTTAACGGTAGTAAAATATCGGTAAAATGTACTTATATTACACTATAGGAACTACCATTGCCCAGCGGCTATCTCCGGAACCCAAATTACCAAGGCGACCTTTTCACATGTACGGCCTGATACCTCCACTTGTAGAGTGCTGCTTCTCTTCACAGACCAAACAGCATATGTGCACTGTCAGCTTTTGATGATGCAGTGAGGTATGTGAGGTATGTTGGCACTCAGGGAGGAGTGCTGGCACCAGATTGGCCAATCACAGCTGCCCGCTGCTGCTTTTGCTAACTGGTGCCAATGGTCTCATGGTTGGGACCACAGCATCGACACTGAGCCGGTCTCTGCACTTGGTCACTAGCAGTGCCCTATCAGATGTCACTGCTACTGATCAAGTGCAGTGATTGGCCCAATGATGGTGCTGTGGTCCTGCCCGGCCAGCACCCCCGCCTGGTTGGTCGCATGCCAAAGCTTCCCCTCTGACTGGCCATGGAGATGGGGTCTTACCGACCTCGATAAGAGGCATACATCACAAGTTTGTATACAGCAGCGGTCACTTCCCAGTACCTCCCTTGGTCCTATGTCTCAGAGTATTCTCTGGGAAAACACCCTTAGGAAAATATAAAACAACACATAGTATAGCCACCCTTTGTGACAGACATGTTCCTATAGCAACCAGCGTGAAAAGATGAGAGTATAGGTCTACCACCTGCTCAGACACCCCCCCCCCCCTATATGCCCGTGTTCACCAAAGTATTGCTTCCAAAAGCAGCCAGCATCCGCCACCAGGGCTTCTCAATAAGACATATCTGCAGGTAACTCAAAAAGAAACCGGCATGTGTAAAATCGCTAATTTAATAACCAGATTAAAACTAGTAATGCACGTTAATTTTAAAACCCATGTATGCAGCTTTGAATATCAACCATTATACTGACCATCTCTTTGCTCGGTGGATTCTAAGCGTCTTGCTTGTCCTCCCCACCTGCTGACTCAGCGTGTCTATCCCTGGCTTCGCCCAGAGGCATATATCCACACCTCACCTGCTTATGATGTCATGGGGAAGGGAGGCAGGTTCCACCAGTTAAATGAGCACATGGATTTGGGGATGCGTGGATGAGGAGGGTAGTGCGTGTGCCAGGAAGGTGTGATTTCTCTCAGACCTGTAATAATAAATCACTGAAAAACAGCTTTGCTTCTTTTAACACATCCTAATGCTGCCATGAGAGAGGTGGTTGGAACAAGGCAGAACGGATTGATATTGCTGCATATTCGAAGGAGTGCGGATTTCTACATATCATTTCCTAGTAAAAAAATCCTGTGAAACCCGGGATTCTGAGATCTGCACACTTCACCCAATCTTCAGTGATAAGCCAAGGGAGTGAGGCCTCACTGCTATAAATAGAATAAAACTTTGGATTGAGAGTAACTTGGTTTAAGAACGCTTTGCAATACAAGCAAAAAAAAGTATGCATGCGTCACATTATCACAACTGAGCCAATAGTTCTTCTACCTTTGGCGCTGCAGGATTGTACATTAGTGTTGAGACTCGGCAAAGTCACATTTCCATGAAATCCTCAAAAGCAATGATGATTGTAATCAGCTAATTACGATTACGTGACATTTCACAATTACGCCCATACGTAATTGTTAAATCAATTGATTTTGTATAATCATTCATAATTACGCATGCATTTACACGTAATTGCCGACTTTGGCGGCGCCGGTAAATACCAAAGCCCCCATACATGCTATTGCTACCAAAAGTGCTATATATATATTAAGGAGAATAGTGGGTAGAAGTAAAAAAAAGACCTTGCAGTTTTTGAGAAAAAGGAAAAATGAGTTTTAACTTCCCTAGCGGTATTCCCGAGCTAGGTGCTTCTTATCGACCTCTGCCTGGATTTTGACTACTCTCAGCCTGCCGCCTGCACTGACATCTACCTGGATTTTGGCTACTCTCAACCTGCCGCCTGCACCGACCTCTGCCTGGATTTTGACTGCTCTCAACCTGCTGCCTGCACCGACCTCTGCCTTGATTTTGACTACTCTCTGCCTGACTTATGTGTACAGTTTCACAAATAAGTTTATTCATAAATTTATTTAACTCAACAAATTTGTGTTCTAGTCTTATTTATATGCAGAATGCCTACCAGGCTGTTATTCTGACATATTTTGGTGAGTTGTGACTTAAGAATTGGAGGCTTAAAATTGTTGAAAAAAAACATACCGCTTTTGACTCATAATTCCAGACAGAAATGCACCGCCAGGGAGGTTAAGGTGATATTTCCACATCTTATTAATAAAATGCCTTTTAAGGCGTGCATGAAAAAAGGGCTCCATGAAAAAAGGGCCCGACTTATTAACAAATTTGGCGCCAGGTATTAACGAAATTTGATAACGAGAACCATTGTTGTCAAGCTTTATTAATGATATTTACTGATGCAAAAAACAAACAAGATATAATAACGAATAAATATTAACGTTAAATGTCATTGCATTTTTTGGCGAAGGTGCTCAACCCAACCCTACCCACACATGGAATCCTCCCCTGGTGGTGCCTAAAACTAACCACTCCTCTAGTGGTGCCTAACACTCACCACCCCCAGTGGTGCCTAACCCTAATCCCCCCAATGGTGCATAACCCTAACCACCCCCTGGTGGTGCCTAACCCTAACCACCACCCCTGGTATTGCCTAAAACTAACCGTCACCTAGGTGGTGCCTAACCCTAACCATTCCCCCTGGTGGTGCCTATCCCTAACCACTCCCTCTGCAGAAACACCCTTTCACATATATTAAAGATGATACCTTTGAAAACATTAAATCTGTACTTATTCACGAAATAATGACAAAAACTATAACGTTGTAAACTTCTACAACAATAACTACCTCAAAAACTATAATGTTCTAATGTTATTAACGAAATTTTTCGTGGCGCCCTATTTTCAGCTTTTTTTTGCCGTATTAACGATAACTGCATTAAAGTCTATGACGGTGCTCTTTTTGTCCACCCGGTGGCCTTTTTTTTTGTTACCCTTTTAAGTTACCAGGAGGCAAGAAAATACTCTAATAATTTTGATAGTACTTTTTGATAGTACTTTTTCACTTACTTGTTGGTACTTTTTCAATTGCAGAATGCTGAAAGTTATTTATTTTAAATAGAAGATTAGAAATGACATCCTGGGAGAAAACCTAAAAAGGTGAATTGGATCATGCCCAATATCTCAACATATGCAACTGACAGTAACAGATTAAATTCGTTTTTTCAGTTGTATCTATCTAGTCCTGGATCTTTTTTTCCATTGAAGACATTTACGTTACTTCCTGTACTTGGTGGCAAATGGTCTATTTGATAGGAAGTCAGGTTCAAGTCAGATTTTAACCTTTCCCTACTCTGTTCAAAGATGCAATAAACGTTTTGTATTGCTTTTCACTTTAACCTAGTGCCTATACTGCTAAAATTAGGGATAGGGTACTTTACAGGTAGTAGTCAAGTAGTGGTCATCATTTATTCAGTCAGGATAATATTTTCACCCTAATAAGAGTTAAGATGAGTGTTAGCCGAGCAGATAAAAATGGCACAGGACAAGTGCCTATAAAAATGGCGCCGACATAGGCACTTCATACAACGTACTGTAGTTTATACTGTAAAGTAAAAATGTAAAGACTTTCAATACCCAGTAACTAATAGAATCCTTGCTGCTATCTGTTGGCTCACCCCAAGTGTGGCTCTAACAAGGAACTTATCCAATGACAGTTTCTTTTGGTTCCTTTTGAGGATTTCCCATAAATATGACATTGCACAGTCTCTACACCCATATTAAGTACAATTAACGGGAAGAACCATCTCTCAGTTGAGATGATGTGACTTGCATATACATTCTGTACTTGTATGTCAAGACTTTGCTTTCTTATCAAGTGAACATTTTTTATACATTTTGCTTGTGTTGCAAAGTGCTCTTAAATCAAGTTACGTGCAAGCCAAGGTTTTACTGTGTTATGAATAGAGCGCTTAAAAATCAATGGGAACTGCTAAAAAAAGATGAAGCAGATACTTACCTAAGGAGAGGGAAAGCTCTGAGTCCTACAGAGCCTTTCCGCTCCTCTCTCTGTCCCTGTACCAGTGCTGGCTCATGGGTAGCAGTATTCAACCAATTTGGTCAAATACTGCACTCTCTCTCTGCCGCACAGGAGGCTTCAGAAGTCTCCAGGAGCACTTGGGCTGACCGCTCCATACTGCACTTGCGTGAGCACCCTTTCTCGTGTGTGCGCAGTATGGAGCCACCTGGCTTTGGGAGAGGCGCCCACTCTCATGATCGCTGCTGACTTGGGCGCTTTTTGTTGGCCTGGGGAGGTGGGCCAGTACCCGTAAAGCATGTTGTCTTTGATGTGCATCATTGAAATTAATTTCTACTTACGTGGTGTGTTTATTGATGGAGGTAAGATATAAATACTCCTATATGATTTAAAATTAAGTTATATTATGGGCGACTCCTACACATCCTTTTACAGGGTCAGTAGGACTGCCAGGCAATTGGTATTGCTTAAAAGACAATTAATATGGCAGCCTCCATATGCGTACGTACGAAAAGGGCGTCGGGAAAAAAGGGCGCGTGGTATAAACGATAAATGGAAATATCGTTTATAGAAATTATTGTGTAGAATTTCGTTTATAAATAGTGATTTAAAAATGTATAAATCACTAAATAATGTGTATGAGATCGGCAATTCTTAAAACGTTAATCTTCCCTGTTTGTAAAGTGAAACTTATATTTTCGTTTATTAAAAACCCTCCCTGTACCTATCCCTAACCCCTAGACCCCCTGTTGGTGCCTAAACCTAAGACCCCCCTGTTGGTGCCTAACCCTAAGACCCCCCTGTTGGTGCCTAACCCTAAGACCCCCCTGTTGGTGCCTAACCCTAAGACCCCCCTGTTAGTGCCTAAACCTAAGACCCCCCTGTAGGTGCCTAACCCTAAGACCCCCCTGTAGGTGCCTAACCCTAAGACCCCCCTGTTGGTGCCTAAACCTAAGACCCCCCTGTTGGTGCCTAACCCTAAGACCCCCCTGTTGGTGCCTAACCCTAAGACCCCCCTGTTGGTGCCTAACCCTAAGACCCCCCTGTTAGTGCCTAAACCTAAGACCCCCCTGTAGGTGCCTAACCCTAAGACCCCCCTGTAGGTGCCTAAACCTAAGACCCCCCTGTTGGTGCCTAAACCTAAGACCCCCCTGTTAGTGCCTAAACCTAAGACCCCCCTGTAGGTGCCTAAACCTAAGACCCCCCTGTTGGTGCCTAAACCTAAAACCCCCTATGGATAATAATGTTTTACAGACATGAATAAATAAAGAATGTAAAGAAAAAAAATGTAAATTATTTTTTTGGGTGGATAATAATGTGTTAGAAATGTTTTAGAAATAGTGATTTATTATCTTCATAAACGTTATTCGTCACGGGCTCATTTTGTAAACTTAAATCATCACAAACATAGTTATAAATCCTTAAAAATCTCCGGGCGCCGTTATAAATCCTTAAAAATCTCCGGCGCCTTATTTTCCCCGTTCAGCGCCCATTAAACGATATTTATAATGAAAGTGAATGGGGCGCCCTTTTTGTCCACTTGTCTCATGCGCCCAAATCTACTGCTTCCCCTCCATATACGTCTATCTTCAGTCGTCCTTTAGAAACTGATCCAACTTTACTGACATTGGTATGAAAAAATACCAGCTAGAGAAAATATGGGCTCTGGCAATGGTAGAGAAGCCTGCAATATCATTTCAGTACTGAAGCAGTTAAGCCTCCATGCTCATTGCTGAGTGACTCTATTGAATACAGTAATTGACAGGTGAAGATATTCCTATAACCCTGTAGCTTGTAGATGTTGCTAAGTACATGATAAGATAACCAAGAAATAAGCGAGGAACGAAGGCCAGCGTTAATCAATGGAAGCCAGTGGGGATGTCATTTACCAGTCTGATTTTCTTCTCTGCACTGGACCACATACTGGGGAGGAAAATGGGGGAGGATGACTGAACCGGAATGTTAAATATGTTACCTGCCCAGAATGGGTTCTGGCCATCTCCCGCGTATGTCAAGATAGGAGATTGCTGTCAATGCGGGCTAATTAATGAGCTCTGGAATGAAGCACTGGGGTTTACGAGAATTACTTGGCCTCAAGAAAAATGTAACAAATTGTACTTTGAATTCATTACCTGATCCGGTCTACAGAGGAAATATCTACAGAACAATTCAAAGCAGAAAAAAAGACATTTCGATGCATAGACTTCCATTTCACTTTTCATTTCACCCAAAAGTGGCAGTTTAAAGTGGTATTCTAATTGTGTTGATAGGAAGCAATCTCTTAAATTCAGATCTATACATTTCTTACTTTGATTGTGTTTGTAGAGACAGCTATAACTTTGCCACAGAATTACTAGTAACACAATGCTTATTGTCAAGGCCAGATTTATACTTGTTTTTTTTTTTTTTTTTACTACTAGGCTAACTTTGTTGTGTATTCCTTTCCCTTGCAGCCTCCTCTTCCATGTGTAACATCCACGTACAGCAGGCCTCTTTTTCATTTCTCTTAAAGCAGGTGTGGAGGCGCACAAACAGAAAGGTACCTCTCTTGAATAATTTGGACCATTTTATTGAAAAAGGGATCTTGTATTTAAGCACATAAAATTGACAATTAGTTTCATGGGTGCTTGCCCATTTCCTAAGGTCAATGAAAAAACAGGTGCGGTAACTGCTATGGCTGTGTAGCAAGCATGAGCGCTTGTGTGTGCTACACAACCATAGCAGTTAAGGCATCTGTTTTTTCCCTGACCTGAGGAAGAGGGCAAGCATATGCAAAATGCGTTGTGAATTTTATGTGCTCAAGTAAAAGACCCTTTTTCAATAAACTGGTCCAAATTCTTCAAGAGATGTAAGACTACCTCTCGGTTTACAAGATCATCAAGCTTATTAGCCTATGTTTTATTCATTGGACACCTCCACCCCTGTTTTAAATGTATTGTCATACCTCTTTAGAGTTTTTTAGTGTGTCCTAAATTACATTCAGAGTGCGACCAACCAGTTTCTGTTACAGACCTGGAAAACTGAGCGAGGACGGGTCGATTAATTATCCTGCCTGCTCTGATGGTGGTTGCAAGCATTTGCAAGTAACCCACCTTTGTGAGTATATTTATCCTTAGCATCTTGATTTTCCGAATATTACACAATTCTGTACCATTGGGCTCCTTGTTTTCTTTTGTCTTTTAGATGAGCCTGGGGTTGTTACAATTACAGGAACCATTGACATAAGCTCAACAAAGAGTAGGGACACCAAGACACCAAGAGCCAAATATAGTGTAGTAGGTACTGGTAGTTGAACCAGAGACCAAGGTGCCTGGCTCTTCTACTGACCACATATGCTATTGCTCCATTGTTATTGCCTGATGAAGCGGGTTCAAACCTGTGATACATGTTGCACTGTCCTCCGGAGTATGTAAATAAACTTCTTGTATTTGACAAACACATTGCTAATTTTTGTGTCTGCTTGGAGGAGGTGAGTCCACCACTGTCTCCTCATGTTTTAAACTTTTTAGATACTTTTATCCTTTTTGGCACCTCTGTATCCATACTACACATTGACATAAGTCATCCTCTCTTGTATAGCTCCCTTGGGCAGCACATCTCCATTTGTGTTGATCTCTATTGGCAGCCTCCTCTCCCATTACTTTCTTTTCCAGTCTCTGCTGTAATCAGCAGCCTTTTTAGGCCCAGGCCCTTGATAATTTTCCAGAAATGTGGCCCTGCTTGTGTAAATGTGCTGATATTACTTCTCAATTACTATGGAAGTTAGGTTGACATTACTGAGCAAGGCAAACTTTAGACAAAAAAATCACAAATTACTGACTTAATTGTAAAAAAATTAAATAAAATGCTATTTGAGCTTACTAGAAATTTAAGACGTTCATAGTTAGCTGCTAAATAAAATGGAGAGGTTGCTTTAACACTTCCTACACACAAGCTTCCTTTTTTACCATGCTAGGTGTTTACATTTTTTCTTTGCAGGGACACATTTCTGTAAAGGCCACAAAGGCCCGGGCCTTGGGCGGCTGCAGCACCAGGGGGCACTGAAAATAGGGGTTGCTACATATGAAACAGAAGGCTGCAAATGGAGAACAACACATGACAAAGGGAAGCAGATACCCAAAGAGCTGTATATGAAAGAGAGGGGCTGCACACATTGATGTTACATATAGAAGATAGGAATGGGAGGGACATTGCCGCATGCGAAAGGGAAGCCCTAACAAACTTGGACTAGGGGAAGAAAAAGTATAAATCAGGACTTGTTGCTATGCCTACTAATACCTCGGTCAATTTTTAGTCTCTCCAAACAAATTTAGCTTTATTGTTTTTATGTACAAACAGGCTTATTTTAATAACATGAAGGAGTAGTGTGCAAAACAAAACTGAGCCTTGGTGGATGTGGGCTGCAGTAGAGGGGGTTAACTCACCTAGGTTGCCAAATCTGCAGTGCACCACACCCATTACATCCTCCTGATACTTCCTCCTTTCACTCCTGATACTTCCTCCTTTCACTCCTGATGCTTCCTCCTTCCAGCTGTGAAGAAGGAAGTGTCGAAAGGATGTGTGGAGCACTACAGCCAAACTCTGTGACTTAGGTAAATTAGCCCCCCTCTGTCGCAGTTCACATCTACCAACACTCAGTTTCAGCTTCGCCGAATTTCTCTTTTGCCTACTCATCCTTATTAATAAAAAAAGCTGGAATTCTACTTGATTTTTAATTTAAAGTTTGCTAAAAAGAATTAAAAACAGTGCATATTTTCCAGGTCAGGCATAGAGTTCCCCAAACTCTACATACATTTCAAATGGTGCAGTCCTGAGGTTTAATAACTTAAATAATAAATATAATAATTGAATTGCTAAGAAAATGACTCATGTAGCAATGGTATGTAGCATTTTACCAGTTTAACATTAGATACCATACCAACATTAGATACCATTAACCAGATACCATAGATCAGTGGATTTTGGACTAAAATATGGACTAAGTTTGTAATGTCAAAGTAAAGCAGGGTTAAATCCCCAGGAATGTATCAGATGTACCAAGAAAATTTGTGAACCAGAAATTTTCGGCGAGCCCCATTGCCGGCAGTCAAACATCAAAAACCTTCAGGGCATCTCTGCAGGCAGAATTTCGTTTAAAAAGGTATACAAAGTGTGCAAAAAACCTGGACAGTGGCATGTCAGAGGAGGGGAATCAAGGGCAAAATTGTTCCTCCAAAAATACGTATTTTACGCAGAGGCTTTTTTTCATGCATAAACGCCAAAAATGACATTTAGTTTCAAGATTTTTCAAATAAAGGTCTTTAGAATGGCCGACCATATGTACCTGCCTAAAAATTGTTATGTGCAGCCAGTGTCTGAGATGCCTGAAAAATTTAGCATTTATCTGCCTAAACTTTTTAAATTAATTACCTGCCAGATAAATACTGAGACCGAGGCCAGAAAAATGTGTTTTTTAACTTATTAACAAATTACCTGCCTAATAAATATCTTAATTTCAGCCTCTGTATGAGACAGAGGCCTGAAGTAACTAGCATGTGCCAGGGTAACTAAATATATATATATTATATTTTTTGGACTAGAGTACTCACTTATTTTGACACCCCCCCCCCCCCCCAAAAGTGGGGGAAAAAAGTCACTAGATCTAATTGTCAAATACAGGAAGTTCCTGACTTGTGAAAGTCTGCCAATATGTACCTCCAACCCGCCGCAATGTCGGGTATTCCCTGTACTGTGTGCATGCAGGGGAGGACACTGGGACAAATGGAGGACACAGGGGGACACAAAGGGGCATAGAGGAGGACACCATGGGGACACAAGGGAGCATAGAGGAGGATACAAGGAGGACACGGGCAGACACATGGGGATACAGGAGGACACAAGGGGCAGAGGAGGACATAGGGGGACACAAGAGGTACAAGTGAACATGAGGTGCAAAGGGGGCATAATCCACAAGATGCCCCTTCACCATGGATGCACCAGGTTTAGTATATATTTTTCCCCTGTTTTTCGTCCTCTAATCCTAGCTGCGTCTAATGGTCAGTCGTATTACATATATCGAAAATGAAGAGTAATCATTCTGCTCGATCTGTAATAATGCAGACTGTCTAAATAAAGAACTTCAACTGGAGGATGGGGGGGCATTCAAAGTTTTGTGGGGGGGGGGGGCATCCAAAGTTTTGCAGGGGGTCCTTAGCTGGTGAACTGCAAGTAGCAGAGCACGTAGGAAGCAGCTACACAGCACCATATCACCAAACAACCTCTCATGTCCCTCTATCTGCAGCACCTCTTTTCTCCCTACACTGACTAATGCAGAATGAAAAAGGCTGCCAGGATCTTGCCATTATGGGGGGGGGGGGACACGACTTCGGTGGTGATCATGTCTGATTGGCTGTCTTGACCCACCTGACTTCAGAGTGAAGGGTCAAACAATGGCACGATGGGAAAGTATTGATCGCGCTACTCACAAGCGTGCGAGTAGCGTACGCTTGCCAGGAAACGTTCACCGGCAAATGTGTTCGGCCATCCCTAATCAGAACCAGACCCAGCAGAGAGTAGTTGGACATCACAGGGATGGAGGTAAGGTGAGTATGATTGAGGAACGGCTCTAGCCATGGAGCAAATGCAATCTGTGACAGTTGGAGGCTTAGTCCGTGACCATTTTTCATGGAAGTGACACTGGCTTAGTGATATATGGGCTCTATGCAAGTAGAAGAAATTTCACAGGTAGACAATGGTTTATAATGAGAGCCAAAAAGATCTTCCTCTTTAAATGGAGTTTGTCTTTAATATACTCCTATATACAACTCTACAGTTTTCGGAGAGTTACCTGGTCTCTAGGAACAAAAAAAAAAGTGTTCGAAATTTATAACCTGGCATCATTAACTGCGGGAAAATCATGTCTATTTTTCACATTATGGCTGCTAAGTTTATCTCTGTGCATAATGAGTAATCTCAGTGCTTCTCTGTTAATTAATTTGCACTAAACCTTACTGCAGGATGTTATTATGCCCAAACTAAGACGTCATTATGTGAACACGTACGTAGATAACAGGTTTCCCTGCGCAATCCCCTGGGATTTAATCTTCAATGGAGATTTCAAGATGAGAGAATTACAAAAGCAATTGGAATAATATGCTATGCTATTAATTCAGGGATAAGCAAAGACGGCATTGAAGGCAAGAAAAATTAGAAAAGAGTTACCATTGTGAAAGAGATGAAGCTTGTGGGAGAGGCTAGACCAAAACGCGGAGTACACAGTCTGATTGTTTGCAGTGATAAAGTTTTTGCTTGGATAAACCCCAAACTATATCTGAATTAAAAGGTAGGTAACTGGATGGCTGTACATGTTTAAGTAAGCTCCCACTACACGCTAAAACCTCAGGGGGGGGGGGGGGGAGGAGACCCAGGGGGTGAGCGAAGGCATGAAGGGGAGGGGAAGGGGACACAGGAGGACCCATGAAAGGGACAAGAGGCACCCTTGAGAGGGACAGGAGAAAACATGAGGGGGGCAGGAGGACCCATGAGGGGGACAGAAGGACTTCTGAGGGGGACAGGAGGACCCATGAGTAGGGATGATCGGGAAGAACAAATACTGTTCCGCCGGCATTCGCGGTTTCCACCAGTGCTAAATTCCATTGCTATGACATTGTCACCGGATTTTTGCGAAATTCCACTGAATTCCGGATTCCGGTGGAAAAATGTACGTAATCACAAATGAAACCTTATTTATGCTAAATGATAGCTCATAGCACCTGTTCCCCTAGTCCTTTGTCCCTTCCCTTCTCCTCCTCCGGAGTTTTTGCTCTGGAGGAGGAGAATCTTTCCTTCCAGGGTATTGTAGGATTTCAAAAGCCAGCTCACATACATTGGCCAGGAATTGAACCCAGGTCCAGTGCGTGGAAGGCAGCTCTCCTCACTGCTATACCACCACCAACACTACTTGCTGAAGCCAGCCTAGCATGTACCATTATGATATATCCAATAGAAAAATGAGCTTGCTTAGGGATTTGTAGGCTGTCAAAAGCCAACTCACGTACATTCGCCAGGAATTGAACCCTGGTCTAGTGCGTGGAAGGCTGCTCTCCACACCACTATACCACCACCAACACTACATGCTGAAGCCAGCCTAGCATGTACCATTATGATATATCCAAGAGAAAAATTAGCTTACTTAGGGATTTGTAGGATGTCAAAAGCCAACTCACGTACATTAGCCAGGAATTGAACCCTGGTCTAGTGCATGGAAGGCAGCTCTCCTCACCGCTATACCACCACCAACACAACATGCTGAAGCTAGCCTAGCATGTACCATTATGATATATCCAAGAGAAAAATGAGCTTGCTTAGGGATTTGTAGGATGTCAAAAGCCAACTCACATACATTGGCCAGGAATCGAACCCAGGCCTAGCACTTGGTAGGCAGCTATCCACACCATTATACCACCAACACAACACACTACAATGCTACATGCTGAAGCCAGCCTAGCATGTACCATTGTTATATATCCAAGAGAAAAATTAGCTTACTTAGGGATTTGTAGGATGTCAAAAGCCAACTCCCGTACATTGGCCAGGAATCGAACCCAGGCCTAGCACTTGGTAGGCAGCTATCCACACCATTATACCACCAACATAACACACTACAATGCTACATGCTGAAGCCAGCCTAGCATGTACCATAATGATATATCCAAGAGAAAAATGAGCTTGCTTAGGGATTTGTAGGATGTCAAAAGCCAACTCACATACATTGGCCAGAAATCGAACCCAGGCCTAGCCTAATCACTGCACCTGTTCACTGTTCAGTGCATCTACCTACCTATACCTACCTGAGTGCACGCATTGTTGTGTGTGTGTGTGTGTGTGTGTGTGTGTGCGTGCGTGCGTGCGTGCGTGCGTGCGTGTGTGTCAGCTGCACATTTGTAATGTCAATCACTGCAGTGCATACCTGTAACCTGTTCAGTGCACTTATGTGAGTGCAAGCAGTGTAATATACCACCAGTCACTGCACCTGTTCACAGTATCTGTGTGTGACAGCTGCACATTTGTAATACCAATCCCTGCATACCTGTTCACTGCACCTGTGTGACCGCACGCTGTTTAGTATACTAGTCCATGCATACCTGTTCACTGCACCTGTATGACAGCTGCACATTGTATTGTAATACCAGTCACTGCATACCTTTCACTGCACCTGTGTGACTGCACATTGTGTTAGTCAAGTCAGTGCACACCTTTCACTTAATCCCCCCCGCCCCCCGATATGGACAAAACAACAGGCAGAGGCAGACCCAGAGGCAGGCCACCCGGCAGGTCTGTTCGAGGTTGTGCTGATGTGATTTTGTGCGGCCCTGGCCCAAAGTACAGTGCTCAGACGGCATGTCCCATCAACTCCCAAGATTGTCAGGAAGTGGTTAACTATTTAACACAGAACACCTCATCTTCCGCAGCCACCAGCGCTACTACAAGTACCACATCCGCTACATTTGACACTTTGCAGGAGTTATTTAGTGGGGAAATCACTGATTCACAGCCATTATTGTTACAACAAGATGAAGGCGCTAAGCATGTTACACCACCTCATATGTCTGAGTTAGGCGACACTATGGACGGAACGTGTGAGGAGGAGGATGATGAAGTACCTGCTGTTGGTGCAGTTTTGTAGGTGTTTGATACAAGCGAAGCTGGGGAGGATGATTATGATGATTATGATGATACGGATGCCACGTGGGTTTCCAATAGAGGAGATGAACAGGGGGACAGTTCAGAGGGGGATTAGAAAGAAAAGATCAGAACAATGCCATCTGTACTTTCTGCCACCAAAAATTGAGCCGTAGAAAGGCCAACACCCACGTAGGGACAACTGCCTTACGAAGGCACATGCTGAAAAGGCACAAACTGCAATGGGAAGACCACCTGAGCAAAAACAGCACACAAAAGCAAAGCTACCCTCCTTCTCCTCTTTCTCCTTCAGGCGCATCAACTTCTTCAGCCGCTTTCTCCCTTGCACCTTCACAATCACAGCCTACCTCCTCCACTCCCCCTCTCACCTTGAGCGGTTCCTGCTCCTCTGCCCACAGCGGTAGCCATGTGTCCGTGAGGGAAATTCTTCAGCGGAAGAAGCTAATGTCTGCCAGTCACCCCCTTGCCCGGTGTCTGACAGCTAGCTTGGTGGAATTGTTATCCCACCAGCTGTTACCATACCAGCTTACCAGCTGGTGGACTCCGAGGCCTTCTGAAAATTTGTGGCCATTGGGACACCGCAGTGGAAGATACCTGGCCGCAATTATTTCTCAAAAAAGGCGATAAACAAACTGTACTGGGGAGTATAAAGGCAAGTGGTGTCATCTCTGGCACACAGCATTGGGTCAAGGGTCCATCTGACCACAGATGCCTGGTCTGCCAAGCACGTTCAGGGCAGGTACATTACTTACACAGCCCAAAGTGGAGAGTCACACTGGAGCAGCTCTCATTGCTGCTCTTAACACAGTGGATCAGTGGCTGACCGCGCACCAATTGGAGATCGGCAATGTAGTGTGTGACAACTGCAGCAATCTCATTTCGGCTTTGAATTTGGGGAAGTTGACACATGTACCCTGCATGGCACATGTGCTCAATCTCGTAATCCAGAGATTTGTGTCTCAGTACCCAGGCTTACAGGACGTCCTAAAGCAGGCCAGGAAGTTGTGTGGGCATTTCAGGCAGTCTTGCACGGCCATGGCACGCTTGGCCGATATGCAGCGGAGAAACAACTTGCCGGTGAGGCGCTTGATTTGCGGTAGCCCGACTCATTGGTATTCGACCCTCCTGATGTTCGACCGCCTGCTACAACAGGAGAAAGCCGTCAAACAGTATGTCTGTTCTGTGTTCTGGCTGTAGTACTGGACACTCATGCGAAATGCCTGCAGGCTCATGCGCCATTTGAGGATGGAACAAACATGGTGAGTCGCAGTGAAGGTGCCATCGGGGACTTGATCCTGTATGCCTTCTTCCTGGAGCATGCCGTGCGTAGAGTGATGGATCAAGCTGTGGATGAGCGTAAACAGGAACAGTTACAGGAGGAAGCGTTGTGGGATCAATTCTCATCAGAACCAGATGTTTTCTCAACACCTGCGGCAGCACAGAGGGGAGAGGAGGAGGAGGAAGAGTCCTGTGGGGAAGAGGAGTCAGATGATCAGGAAGGTGTTTTTTTTTTTGGAGGAGGAGGCAGCAGAAAAACAACCACAGCAGGCATCGCAGGGGGCTTGTGCTGCTCAACGCTCCCGTGGTATTGTTCGTGCCTGGGGGGAGGAGGAGAACTTACCTGACATCACTAAGGTAGAGCAAGAGGAGTTGGATAGTATGTCTGGATCCAACTTTGTGCAGATGGCATCTTTCATGCTGTTCAGCTTGTTGAGCCCCCCCCCCCCCCATAAAAAAAACCTCAAGGGGTATGAGCTGTACTGGGTGGCCACGCTACTAGACCCTCAGTATAGGCACAAAGTGGCGGACATGTTACCAACTCACCTGAAGGCAGAAAGGATGCTGCACATGCAGAACAAGCTGGCAACTATGCTTTACAGTGCGTTTAAGGGTGATGTCACAGCACAACCGAATAAAGGAGCCACTGCCAGTAATCCTCCTCCTCCCATGTCCACGCAGGCAAGGTAAGGACACTCTAGCGATCTCATGGTGATGTCGGACATGCGGACATTCTGTAGTCCAACGCCTCGCCTTAGCGCTTCCGGATCCACCCTCCACCAACGCCTCGACCAGCAGGTAGCCGACTACCTGGCCTTAAGTGTGGATGTACAGTGGGTTGCAAAAGTATTCGGCCCCTTGAATTTTTCCACATTTTGTCATATTACTGCCACAAACATGAATCAATTTTATTGGAATTCCACATGAAAGACCAACACAAAGTGGTGTACACATGAGGAGTGGAACGAAAATCATACATGATTCCAAACATTTTTTACAAATAAATAACTGCAAAGTGGGGTGTGCATATTTATTCAGCCCCCTTTGATCTGAGTGCAGTCAGTTGCCTATAGACATTGCCTGATGAGTGCTAATGACTAAATAGAGTGCACCTGTGTGTAATCTAATGTCAGCACAAATACAGCTGCTCTGAGAGGGCCTCAGAGGTTGTCTAAGAGAATTTTGGGAGCAACAACACCGTGAAGTCCAAACAACACACACGACAGGTCAGGGACCAAGTTATTGAGGAATTTAAAGCAGGCTTAGGCTACAAAAAGATTTCCAAAGCCTTGAACATCCCACGGAGCACTGTTCAAGCGATCATTCAGAAATGGAAGGAGTATGGTACAACTGTAAACCTACCAAGACAAGGCCATCCACCTAAACTCACAGGCCGAACAAGGAGAGCGCTGATCAGAAATCCAGTCAAGAGGCCCATGGTGACTCTGGATGAGCTGCGGAGATCTACAGCTCAGGTGGGAGACTCTGTCCATAGGACAACTATTAGTCATGCACTGTACAAAGTTGGCCTTTATGGAAGAGTGGCAAGAAGAAAGGCATTGTTAACAGGAAGCATAAGAAGTCCTGTTTGCAGTTTGCCACAAGCCATGTGGGGGACACAGCAACCATGTGGAAGAAGGTGCTCTGGTCAGATGAGACCAAAATTGAACTTTTTGGCCAAAATGCAAAACGCTATGTGTGGCGGAAAACTAACACTGCACATCACTCTGAACACACCATCCCCACTGTCAAATATGGTGGTGGCAGCATCATGCTTGGGAGGTGCATCTCTTCAGCAGGGACAGGGAAGCTGGTCAGAGTTGATGGGAAGATGGATGGAGCCAAATACAGGTCAATCTTGGAAGAAAACCTCTTGGAGTCTGCAAAAGACTTTACACTGGGGCGGAGGTTCACCTTCCAGCAGGACAATGACCCTAAACCTAAAGCCAGGGCAACAATGGAATGGTTTAAAACAAAACATATCCATGTGTTAGAATGGCCCAGTCAAAGTCCAGATCTAAATCCAATCAAGAATCTGTGGCATGATCTGAAAACTGCTGTTCACAAACGCTGTCCATCTAATATGACTGAGCTGGAGCTGTTTTGCAAAGAAGAATGGGCAAGGATTTCAGTCTCTAGATGTGCAAAGCTGGTAGAGACATACCCTAATAGACTGGAAGCTGTAATTGCAGCAAAAGGTGGTTCAAAAGGTGGTTCTACAAAGTATTGACTCAGGGGGCCGAATAATTATGCACACCCCAATTTGCAGTTATTTATTTTAAACAATTTTTGGAATGATGTATGATTTTCGATCCACTTCTCACATGTACACCACTTTGTAGTGGTCTTTCACATGGAATTTCAATAAAATCGATGCATGTTTGTGGCAGTAATGTGACAAAATGTGGAAAGCTTCAAGGGGGCCAAATACTTTTGCAACCCACTATAGACGCTGTGAGCAGCAATGAACCCTTGGACTGGGTACGCAGGCTTGACCTTTTTCCAGAGCTGTCCCAATTTGCCATCCAACTTCTGTCTTGCCCTGCCTCAAGCGTCCTGTCAGAAAGGACCTTCAGCGCAGCTGGAGGCATTGTCACTGAGAAGAGAAGTCACCTAGGTCACAAAAGTGTTCAGTACCTCACCTTTATCAAAATGAATGAGGCATGGATCCCGGAGGGTTACTGCCCGCCCGAAGACTAAGTCAGTCCCCACACACAGCATCTCTGCCTGCACGCCGTGTGACTGGCTGCCTGCCCCAAGACTAAGTCGGTCCCCACACAGCATCTCTGCCTGCAGGCCGCTTGACTGCCACCACCAACAGGGGCCACCAGGACTCCAGGCGGATTTTTCTGGTGCGTGTACATGTCTGCCTAATTTTTCTGGCTGCACTGCAGCTGCAACAACAAAACAAAAGGCATGTACATGTGTCAATTACCCTTCGTGATCGTTACCATAGCCGCAGTGAAGGGGTTCGCGAACCACAATGAAGCAATGACCGACGGCTGTATGAGTTTCTTGGGGAGGGAACACACCCAAGTTAATAAGGTTGTTGCTTCATTGTGGACAGACCAAATTCGATCAGCTGGACAGTCACTGTTCTTCTGTCATTGAGCTACCTCAGCCCGGCGACCATATGGGCTTGAAAACCGCTATTGCCTGCACTCTGGCCATGGTGCGCACCAGTCCAGCATGGCCATCACTACACAAACAGCTGTTTGCGGTGCGTTACACAGTGAGTTTGGTCTGTCAGTGTGAGGCAGTACACTAATTACACTCCCTGATTGATGTATACACATGCAAGATGTTTAAAAAGCACTTTAGGCCTCAAATTTAGCATGCAATGTGATTTCTACCCTTAAAACGCTGCTGTGCGTCAAATCCTGATTTTTCTCGGCGACTTTTGGCGTGTATCCCACTCCGCCATGCCCCCCCTCCAGGTGTTAGACCCCTTGAAACATCTTTTCCATCACTTTTGTGGCCAGCATAAATGCTTCTAGTTTTCAAAGTTCGCCTCCCCATTGAAGTCTATTGCGGTTCGCAAAAGTTTGCAAACTTCTACGGAAGTTCGCGAACGCGGTTCACAAACCGAAAATCGGAGGTTCTGGCTATCTCTAACATTTAATGGACAAAAATAAAATAAAATAAAAATGCATGCAGTGGCCTGACGCATTTGCCAATGATCACCCTTATTTTATCAGAGGCAGTTTGGCAATGATTACAGAGCTCAAGAGGTCTCCAGTATAAAGACTACTGCAGACTGCTTCTATTGGTCATTTAGGACCAATAATGTGTTTTGATTTAGACCACACCCTTGATCCAATGAACAAACACAATTTAAACCAAGAGAAACATTAAGGCGGAGGTTGGGCGATAAATAATGGAATTCACACAGGGAAGGAAGGAGTGAGGCGCTTGGGGAGGGGAGTGAGCTACATTTCCACCATCAGGCGCCTAAAGGGACGTGCCTACAGTGCCTTATGGTAAATCCGGCCCTGGTTAGGTTAGGGCATAATAAAATATTGGTTAAGTTAAGTAGTAGAATATCACTAATTTTACCAATATTCTACTAGCAGCTATCTTCGGTGCCCTTTTACTGGACCCCTTTTCTACATGTATGCAGGAATAAGCTACTTCCATATGGTGCCCTCTCCTTACCCCAAACAGCAGTGCTTATAGGCCCTGGCACTTGGTAAATCCAATTAAAATGTGGCATAAGGTTTCAATCCAAGGTCATGTTCATTAAAAAAAAAAGTTTTGGTCAAATCTTAATTCTGAACAGTCTACTGAGAATGTTCTTAGTCTAGACAAGTCCTGCAAAGCGTCATCTAGTGATCAGGCTGCAGACTGAAATGAAACTTGAAGGCAGCCCACAGTGGATGGATGTCTAGAGAAGGATGAAGAGAACGGCTATGCTGATAGTGGAAAATTTACCATGGAAAAAATGTAAAACCTGAGTCCATTTGGGAATTGAAGAAAGAAAGGTAGCTTCCTCTTTGTGAGTGTTTCACAGATCAATAATTCACCATAGCACAATCTTAAACATAACTTAAATAGAACACATGTACTCTAAATCTTAATGGGCATGCCCTTTTCAATATGAGATGACCACATATCAACCAGAAGAAGCCAAATGATTTCAATAAAGATGCTATTTACAGTAATAGGACCTAAAGAAGGGCCGTAGGAAACACCCCTGCAGTTTAATCAATGCTCAGCACTCGCACATTAGTCTAGCTTGCTCCAAACGAAGAATAACTGACGTCAAGAAGTGGCCTGATTGTGTTACTGGCTTCAGTATTGGCCTGCCTGCGGTGTCAAAGTAAACACAGATAGCTTTCCCATAAGCCAGAAGGGTTTTGCTTTTTTATAAGCTGTCCCACTAACGTCTATAGATTGTCTTAACCTTGTCTATGTAATGGGGTGTAGTAGTCAGCAAGGGCTGCGTTATCCTGTGCTGGTTACCGTTCTGGGATATTACTTTAAGTCATCTTTGTTGGAATGTGTGATAGCTGGGAAGACATTAGGCCGGGTTACTATAAAAAGATTAGTGGGAAGTCAGTGGTGTCAATTTACTGAGGCTGGAATGAGGCATTGGGAATGTAAGAGATCCAGAAAACCTGGATTGGATTTTTAAAAAAATGTTCCCTACTATGAGGTCAATGTTTTTAAAAGATACCCTAGTTGAAAATAAAGAGTGTTCTTTTACTTACCTGAGGCTTATTCCAGCCCCCCGTAGTCTTGTAGTTTCCTTGATGTCCTGCCAGTCCTCATCCTTGAATTGCTGTGTGGCCCGGTAAAGTGCACAACCGAATCGAAACAGGAAGATAGCAAGGGAATTATAAGACTATGGGTGCTGGTAGAAGCCCCAGGTAAGCAGTGGCATCTCTTCCATAAGTCTGCAGGTGTAGAAATGCAAATATGTGTCGCACTCAACCACTAGGAATGTGCTATGGGCAGATATAAAGATTCAAGGTAAAAAGAAAGAAAAGGTCTCCCCATATGAACAGCACCACTCCAGGGTATATTCAAAAATATATAACAAGTTTATTGGTTTCAAAAAACACACAACAGCTGTATGGACACATAATTAAAAACATTTAACACCATCCACACTACCTTGGGATCATAGGTATAATAATTACATATATATTATCAGTATCACCTGGCAGGACCTTAGTAGACACACACTTGTTATCAATCTGATACAGTGTGTGTTGAACCCGGGTTCAGTATAAAGTGCTAGGCAGAAAACTCAGTGTAAAAAGTGCAAACACAACAAAAAAACACACATCAGTACATACAATGGCCATCTATATTAAATTATGCTGGTAGTGGCTAATGCGGTATAGGAGAACATATATATACTTCACCCAGGTAGGACAAACCAGGATCCCCAAGTAGAGTGCGAGCATCTCAAGGTTTAAGGGCGGACAAGACCACCGCAGGACGTAACCCTACTTCATCAAGGACGAGACCCTGTTTGAATGCACGCTGGTTCGGCATTAAATGGAGGAGAGAAAGGTCATGTGACACATCAGGAAATTGCGCCAACGCGTACTTCTGGTTGCGGCAAATGCGTACTTCCGGTTGCTTGGAGTGCGTATTTCCGGTTGCATAGTATGTGTACATTCATATGAAATAGAACCATGGAACGCAAACAAAGGATGCGTACACGTAAAATGCATGCAGACACATAGGGAATGAATTAGCTAGAGAAATAAATCTCAGCCCATACCAGCAAACATTTAAAGGTACATGACCTCATATTTTGTAAAGCAAAATTATATTCCCCTAAACCAACTACCACGCGGTAGGCCTGGGTTCGATTCCTGGCCAATGTATGTGAGTTGGCTTTTGAAATCGTACAAATCCCTAAGCAAGCTCATTTTTCTCTTGGATATATCATAATGGTACATGCTAGCCTGGCTTCAGCATGTAGCATGTAGCATTGTAGTGTGTTGTGTTGGTGGTATAATGGTTAGGATAGAAGCCTACCATGCGGTAGGCCTGGGTTCGATTCCTGGCCAATGTATGTGAGTTGGCTTTTGAAATCCTACAAATCCCTAAGCAAGCTCATTTTTCTCTTGGATATATCATAATGGTACATGCTAGGCTGGCTTCAGCATGTAGCATTGTAGTGTGTTGTGTTGGTGGTATAATGGTTAGGATAGAAGCCTACCATGCGGTAGGCTTGGGTTCAATTCCTGGCCAATGTATGTGAGTTGGCTTTTGAAATCGTACAAATCCCTAAGCAAGCTCATTTTTCTCTTGGATATATCATAATGGTACATGCTAGGCTGGCTTCAGCATGTAGTGTTGGTGGTGGTATAGTGGTGAAGATAGCTGCCTACCAAGCACTAGACCTGGGTTAGATTCCCAGCCAAGCTATGAAAGCTGGCTTTTGAAATCCTACAATTCCCTGGAAGACAAGACCCTCCTATGGAGGAGGAGGAGGAGGGAGGGAGGACGGATTACACTACCTGAAGTTGTAAAGCAGTATAGGCCTGCATTTAAACATTCAATGAGATTTCTGACCTTAAAACACTGCTTTGTGTCAAATCCAGATTTTTTTCTAGGACTTTTGATGTCTATTCTACTCAACCATGTCTCCCTCCAGGTATTAGACCCCTTGAAACATCTTTTCCATCATTTTTCTAGCCAGCATAATTTTATCTAAATTTTCAAGTTCGACTCTCTATTGAAGTCTATTGCGGTTCGCGACAGCTCGGGCGAACCAAACTTTTGCGGAGGTTCGGGCCATCTCTATTCATCCAGCCTCCCGTAGCCCGCAAGGTCCCTCTGCATCCTCTTGGTCCCCCTGTGGTCCTGCTGGTGGCTCAATTAATCCAGCGACTTCGGCCGAAGTCGCTCATGCGCGGCCCGTCCGCGCACCTGTCGTGTCATCGCGCCGGTCACTGAGCGGCCTTTGGTGACGGGAGAATGGCACAATGGTGAGAGAGATGATTCCGTGTGGCCCTGTTTTTTTTTTTTTATCAGAAAGTCTCTGGTCTTTAAGGGGCCAGAAACTATTGGTACTTAAAGGGAACCTTAACTGAACAGGGGGTAACGAGTTTCACTTACCTGGGGCTATTACCAGCCCCCCTGCAGCAGTCCTGTGCCCTCGGAGCCGCTCTGGAATCCCCCGGTCCCCCGCTGTCACTTACCGTACCTCTGCATTGGGGAATATTGGGTATATCCCACTAAGAAAACAGAATCATTTACACAATGCCACTAGGAATGCTCATTCCAATTTCTCGGAATTTAAATTTACGAATTTCCGATCATAAATCTGAATTTCCGATCGGAACTCGGAAATCAGATTTCTGCAGAAATATTGCATTGCCGCAATTCGGTAATTTTAGCCCAGTCACAGAACTCGAAATCAATAGACCAATCAGAAATTGCAAAAACAACTCGAAAGTATTTTGCCATTTAGAGAATGCAAAAAATGTAAAAAAAAAAAAACACCACTCGGAAATGGGAAAACGATCGGAAATCGAATTTCTGTAGACATACTTCTTTACCACAACTCAGTAATTTTAGCCCAATCCTAGAACTCAGAAGTAATGGAGCAATCAGACAATGCAGAGTCAACTCAGAAGTATTTGGCCAATCAGAGAATGCAAAAAATGACCAAAAAAACCCACTACTCAGAAATCGGAAGGCAACATTAGCAGAAATTGAATCAATCAGTAAGTCTTTACTCCAATTTAATACAAAGTAATATCAATAATCAATAGCAGTGTAATCACATGGAGCATAGGCAAAATAAAAGCAATTAGAATAAGAATCCCTCAAATCAACTTCTAAACAGGTGTCAGAATGCATAGAGTTCTGCAACCAATTAATACCAATCAATGTCTAAGCTGCTACCCAGGAAGTGCTACTTGCAAATAATGCAAAATGGCAAAAAAAAATAAATAAATACAAATAATAATAATAATAATACTAATCAAAGTTTGAAGTACTGTACAGTTATCCCACAAAAATTGTGTTTGGTGCATAAAAATATATCTAGGCTGCTACGCCAAAAGTGTTTTTTCCGTCAGATCGGATCTATTAGAAGGATCTATTAGATAATTTCCAACCGGTCCAATCAGATTGCGTTATGCTGGGTACACACAATGCATTTTCCGTCGATTTTCCGTCCGATCTATTTCCAATTTGATTTTGCGATCGATTTCCGATTTGACTCTCTTATCTTTTCTTCTCTATTTCCATTCACTTCTATTAGAAATCGATCAGAAAATCGAATAATAAGATCGGACATGTTGGAAAAATTATCTATCGAACCATCTATCTAACACAAAATTGTATGGTGTGTACCTAGCATTACAAAGAAAATCTGTGCAATTGCAACATGGGGCTTGATTCACAAAGCAGTGCTAACTGTTAGCACGCCTGTGAAAACCCCCTTAGCACGTCTAAACAAGCTTTTCACGCATAAAACTTTACGCGCGCAAAACTTTATGCGCATAAAACTTTACGCGCGTACTGCACAGAGCGCAGGGCGCTCCGCGCGAAGTGCCCATTAAAGCCTATGGGACTTAGCTTGCATAAAACTTTGCGCACGTAAAGCTTTGCGCGCGCAAAGTTAGCGCGCGATCTGATTGAGAAATCCGGTGCTAACCTACTTAGCACCCTGGTTAGCGCGTCTAAAGACTTTAGACGTGCTAAGTAGGTTAGCACCGCTTTGTGAATCAAGCCAATGGTGGGTAGCAGTTAGCACTCTTCCCTTGCAGTGCTGGGTTCCTGGTTCATATCCCAGCAAGGGCACTATCTGCATGAAGTAGCTCTTGTTGAATGATTTTACATTTAGAGTCCCTTCTGTTATGTTCTGCATAACATACCTCCAGCCACACAACAGGGCCTTGCCCCCTTTTTGTGTGAGGAGTTTTTGTGTGAGGAGTCATTGATTTCTACCCCCTCACACACATCCCTCTGCACCTTTACCACAGTGGAACACTTTTTACACAGTAACCCCACAAAATAAAATGACAATACACATTTCACACTAAGGGCTTATATCGTGCCAGAAGAAAAAAAAAATATTGCTTTCACAACAAGAAATGTCATTTTCTCCTGGGTCATGGAAGTAATAAACTCCAAGAAAACAATTTAAAGAGATGAAAATTAAAGACAGCTGTAAGAGGAATAGCTTTAGGTAAGGCAGCGAGCTCTGAGGTGAGATGCAATAACGAAATAAATGAAATAAATACTCACCGCCATAATGTGTGAGCCATGCAGTGACGTTAAGCTGACTGCAAAACAGATTACACTTCCCTTTGGTACAGCGGGCAGATAAACACACTAATACACACACCTGTCTCCTAGTAATCTTTAAATTGTTAGGCCTCATTTACAAGAACACAAATAGTGGATGTTCACATTGATGGTCCATAGCCACCGTAGGATTCGTGTTTGAAACAAAAACGAATCATAAAGAAGAAACTCACCACTTATTTTACCAGTCACGCTTTTGTCTTTAACAATTTCCCTACAGAGGCAGACAGAGGAATACGGTACAAACAAAATAAAGTTAAACAGAAACAAAGAGTATATGCTGTAAAGTGCCATAGAAAAATGTGCCCTTGGCTAAATTAATGTACTCACCGCTGTAACTTTTTGGTTGTAACTTATTACTTTTTTAGTTGCCGGTGTGTCATACACAGAACACAGATGTAGGTTGTGTATTACAAACAGTATTTTGTACGGACTTCAAAGTAAGTTGCATTTTGTAATGTTTGCTTGCCAATTTTGCCATACACCACCCTGTTTCATGGCTATTGTGTTCCATATGTGGCAAATTTTATATTTTTTAAATCCATGTACATGTTGTTTGGATTCTGGGGCATAACTAGAGGGGAGCAGCCCCAGCTATAGCTAGGGGTCCCAGAGCTGTGTGAGAGCCCAACTACAAACCTTCCCATCCTCCGATACAGGGGGCTGTACTTCAGATCAGATGTTTGTGTGGCTACACTTGTTATGGGTGTGAAGATCATGATGGACACACTTGTTTTATGGCCCATGTAATATGGGTCCCAAAGCCATGAAGGGCACCAAGGGGAGGCAAGGGAAGGGTGTGGACACTGGGTAGCCCCATCAAGTTTTTGCTCCATGAATTGTAGTTACGCCACTGTTTGTATTCCTATCCAAGGATGAGGGTGTAACGATCGGTGTAACACAGAGAGGATCTGATTACCGGTGATCTGCAGTATCACCGAGAATGCAGATATATACCAGATTATTGATGATCTGCAGTATCACCGATAATCAGATATATCTCTAACCTCTGGACACCTGAGTGATAAGAGTGTTTTGGTACAACAGTAATACTTTGAGGATCGCACCTGGAAGACAGGTGCAAGAGCAGATAGGAATACTGCTCGGCAACTGGTTCCTTCCGTAGTCTGGACTCTCCACGGGGAGGAGTCAGACTGACAGTGGGAAGGACAGAGCATGAGTGACACCAATGGAGAAGTGTCACTGACAGATCTGCGAACTATCTCCTAACAGGAGAGATAGTTCTCAAGGTCGGACAAGCCAGGTCGTAAACACACGGACAGATAAGGTACAGAGACAGGAGGCAGGTGCAGAATCCAGAGACTAGCCGAGATTTGGCAACAGAGTATCAGAATGATAAAGGCACAAAATCAGAGATCAGAAGAATGGTCAGGAAAGCAGAAGGTCATAACAAATAATCAACAATGCCTAAGCTAAGGTGTGAGTTCCTTGGCCGTCAACACCTTGGAAACTGATCTAGAATATAATACAGATAATAACAGACTTCCTAGACTAAGATGTGAGATCCTTGGCCATCGACACCTTGGAAACTGTCTAATAACACAGATACTGACAAGGTCTGAGTACTACCACGTAGTGATCGCAACGCCAGGCACCAGAGAAATGACCAGCATCCAGTATATATACACCAGTGCTCACCAGCGCCTCCCCTAAGTGCCGGACCAATGGAAGTTGCTGAAATTGTCAGCTGACCGGCCTGGTCAGCTGACTCCCTTCTTACTGTCATAAAGGCCCCGCCTCTCTGCGCGCGCGTTTGTCCTCCTGAGCCAGTGTGGACTATCAGTCCCAGCCACACCAGACATGTGTTGTAATGTGTCAGCCTGTTCGAGCACGGGGGCAGCCGCACCGCCAACCGAGCATGCGGCGGTTTCCCCGCACTCAGCCACTGTGTCAGTAGTAGGCGTGTCAGTAGTAGGCCTATGCGTACCGACTGCTGCGTCGGACGCGGACTCCGCCGCCCTGACCGCTGGGCATGTGGCGGTTTCTCCACGTTCCGTCCCGCTAGTGGATGCGTCCCTAAAGACTCCAGATGCCACCATGCTAGACGCGGAATCAGCCGCCTCACTCTGAGTATCTGCGGCGGCTCTTCCGCGTTTTCTCACAGTACCCACCCCCCCCCCCTGAGGAGTGGACTCCGGACAACTCCTACCGGGTTTCTCAGGATACAAAGCGTGGAATTCCTTTCTCAATTTGTCCGCGTGCATGCGACATTCAGGTACCCATGTTCTTTCCTCTATACCATACCCTTTCCAGTGAACTAGATACTGTACTGAGTTCTGTACCAACCGTGAGTCTAAAATCTTTTCTACTTCATACTCAGGTTGGTCATCTACCATCACAGGAGGAGGAGGAGGAGGAGTGGCACCGACATGGACTGCTGGCTTAAGCAGGGACACATGAAAAGATCTAACCCCACGCATGCTGGCAGCAAGATCAATGGCATAAGAAACATTGTTGATCTTCCTGGTAACTGGAAACGGACCCACAAACCTTGGACCCAACTTGGGTGAGGGTTGTTTCAGGGCCAAATGATGGGTGGACACCCAGACCAAATCTCCTGGTTGTAACTTCCACTCTAAAGAACGTCTCTTGTCAGCTTGACCTTTCTGACTTTGAAAAGCTTTTTCCAAATTATTCTTTACAATCCCCCAATTATCCTTAAAGAGACTCTGAAGCGAGAATAAATCTCGCTTCAGAGCTCATAGTTAGCAGGGGCACGTGTGCCCCTGCTAAACCGCCGCAATAGCGCCGCTAAACGGTGGTCCCTTGACCCCCAAACCCCCCACTGCGACACTTGGTTGCAGACTTGGTCGCTCCTGGAGGCAGGGCTAACGGCTGCAGCCCTGCCTCCAGTCGCGTCTATCAGCGGCGGATCTCCGCCTCTCCCCCGCCCCTCTCAGTGAAGGAAGACAGAGGGGCGGGGGAGAGGCGGAGATACGCGCTGACAGACGCGTGTGGGGCAGGGCTGCGGCGGTTAGCCCTGCCCCAACCAGGAAGCGCTCCCCCGCATTACAGAGGGGATTTGGGGGATCAGGGACCCCCGTTAAGCCGCGGGATAGCGGCGGTTTAGCAGGGGCACACGTGCCCCTGCTATCTATGAGGTCTGAAGCGAGATTTATTCTCGCTTCAGACTCTCTTTAAATGATTTTTGCCATGCCTCCAGAGCTGGAAACGGAGTGGAAGCTACTGGCAATGGGGAGAACTTGGGCAACTTCCCAGTAACCACCTGAAATGGCGAAAACACAGAGGAAGAACTTTTCAAATTATTGTGTGCAAATTCTGCGAATGGCAAGAACTTGACCCAATCATTTTGCACATCCGCAACATAACATCTTAAAAATTGTTCCAATGACTGATTCACTCGCTCAGTCTGACCATTGGTCTGTGGGTGGTAGCCCAATGAAAATGACAGTTCCATGCCCATTTGACGACAAAATGCCCTCCAAAATCTGGAAATAAATTGGACTCCCTGATCTGACACTATGTTTTCCGGAATACCATGTAGTCGGAAAACGTGGATGATGAAAAGATCGTCCAGTTCCTGGGCCGAGGGGAGTCCTTTCAAGGTCACAAAATGGGCCATTTTACTGAAACGGTCAACTACCACCCAAATGACCGACATGCCCTCAGACTTCGAAAGTTCCCCCACAAAATCCATGGACAAGTGGGTCCACGGTTCACTCGGGGTGGGCAAAGGCTGCAACGTTCCCACAGGTACCAGGCGGGAGTGTTTACTTTTTGCACATACTGCACACTCTCTTACATACTCCTTGCAGTCTGTTGCCAATGACGGCCACCAAGCACACCTAGCGACTAGGTCCTGTGTTCCGGAGGCCCCAGGATGTCCAGCATTCTTGTGCGAGTGGAACATCTGCAATATTTGAAGGCGAAAAGGCAGTGGCACAAACATAACCCCCCTGAGGCTTTCCCTCAGGAACATCCTGTTGGAAAGGGCTTAAAGTTTCCCTCCAATCTTTCCAAGTTTCTGTGGCTGCCAACACAACTTTCTGTGGAGTAATAGTCACAGGATCTGAGGGCTGTGCTGTCTCTGGCTCAAAGCATCTGGACAGGGCGTCTGCCTTAACGTTTTTACTACCAGGAGGGTACGTAATTATAATTCCTAATTTTTGTGATCTGTGTAAACCGTAATAGTATGTTCTGCCCCTTCTAGCCAATTACGCCACTCTTCAAAGGCCAATTTAATGGCTAGAAGTTCCCTCTTACCTATGTCGTAGTTTTTCTCTGCTGGTGAAAACCTACGAGAGAAATAGGCGCACGGGTGCAATCTGCCCTGTAACCCAGAGCGCTGAGACAGCACAGCCCCTACTCCAACCTCTGAGGCGTCTACCTCAACAATGAAGGGAAAAGAGGTGTCTACGTGCCTCAGAATAAGTGCAGAGCAAAACAACTCTTTCAAAGTGGAGAAAGAAACTCGAGCCTCAGGGGACCAGTGGTTAGTATCTGCCCCTTTTTTAGTGAGACTGGTAAGGGGTGCTATGACTGTGTAGTACCCCTTTATGAACCTTCTATAGTAATTAGCAAATCCCAAAAATCTCTGAAGGGACTTCAGGCCCACTGGCTGGGGCCACTCCAACACAGCAGAGACCTTAGCAGGGTCCATAGAAAGACCCGAGGTGGAAATTATGTACCCCAAAAAGGTGACAGAAGTTTTCTCAAAAATGCATTTCTCCAGTTTGGCGTAAAGCATTCTTAGTTTGTTCAGTACAAACTTGACGTGAGTTCTGTGCTCGGAAAGGTTGTTAGAGAAAATAAGTATATCATCTAGATATACTAGAACAAATTTACCCAACACCTCCCTGAATACCTCATTGATTAGTTCTTGGAAGACGGCCGGGGCGTTACACAACCCGAAGGGCATCACCAGATACTCGTAATGCCCGTCGGGTGTGTTAAATGCCGTCTTCCATTCATCGCCCTTTCTGATTCGCACCAGGTTGTATGCACCCCGTAAATCCAATTTCGAGAAGATCTTAGCATTTGTGACCTGCGTGAATAAATCGTCTATCAAGGGTAATGGATAGCGATTTTTTACTGTAATCTTATTCAGACCCCGGTAATCAATGCATGGCCAAAGGCCTCCGTCTTTTTTCTTAACAAAAAAGAAACCTGCTCCGGCAGGTGACCGGGAAGGGCGAATGAATCCTTTGGCTAAGTTTTCACGGATGTACTCTTGCATGGCCACCTTTTCTGGCCCAGACAAATTGTAGAGATGACCTCTAGGGGGCATACAACCTGAACGGAGATCAATGGGGCATTTGAAAGGGCGATGTGGAGGTAACTGATCAGCAGCTTTGGGACAAAATACATCAGAAAACTCGGAATATTGTTCTGGTACTCCTTCCACCTGAAGCCCGGTCTGACCCAAGGTCACCTTCACTAAACAATGCTGGAAACAATGGGCTGACCAGTTTGTTAGCTGACCCGTGGCCCAATTAAACTGAGGGGAGTGAAGGTGTAGCCATGGCATGCAAAGGATGACTGTGGAGGTAGACATGTGTAATACAAAAAACTGTAATTTTTCCCTATGCAGTACCCCTATAGTGACTTCCACCTCTGGTGTCTGAGACAGAGGATGGTTACGTTGCAGGGGGGAGTCATCCACTGCCGTGACCTGGATGGGTGGTTTTACCGGGGAAAGTGGGATACCCAATCTCTTAGCAAATTCGTAATCCATGAAATTAGCTGCTGAGCTGGAATCTACGAAAGCCTCAGAGACTTCAGATTTATTCTCCCATGTAATCGTACAAGGAAGAAGTAACCGTTTATCTTCTAGGGGTGAGAGTCGTACGCCTAGGGTATTACCCCCAACTACTCCTAGGCAGTAGCGTTTCCTGACTTTTTAGGGCAATTCCGCACTCTATGACCCCCCTCTGCACAATAAAGACACAACTGTTCCGAAATCCTGCGTCTCCGCTCCACTTGAGACAATCTGGACCGGCCAATCTGCATTGGCTCGGTTGGAGGTGAGGCGGGAGGAGATGGAGTCACAGGAGGCGCAGCGTAGGACACCATTTTAATGTTGTTTCTACCCCGGGTCTGTTTTTGATATCGTAATCTGCGATCAATCCTAATGGCCGATGAAATGGCCTCATCGATAGTTCTAGGTTCGGGCTGACTAAACATAAGATCTGAGACCTCATCTGATAACCCTGATAAAAAACAATCTAAAAGGGCATAGGTGTCCCACCTGGCTGAAACTGACCACCTCCTAAATTCCGCAGCATAATCCTCGACCGGACTCTTGCCTTGACGTAACATCTTGAGCTTCCGCTCAGAAGTCGAGGCAACGTCTGAATCGTCGTAAATTATCGCCATGGCTTTAAAAAATTCATCTACCGAGGTTAAAGCTAAATCTCCGGCGGGCAGACTGTATGCCCAAGTTTGGGAATCACCTGATAACAAGGTCTTAATAAATGTGACCCTTTGGGCCATAGTTCCTGAAGATCTAGGTCTCAACTCAAAGTATGATAACACTCTACTTCTAAAATTTCAAAAGTCAGATCTGTGACCAGAAAATTTCTCAGGTACAGGCATACGTATGTCTGTGCTAGGAGGGGATCGCACCTCGTTCACAGCCGTCTGGAGGGTTTGTAAAGAACCGGACAAGGCGTCAATCATTGTCTTGTGACTACCCAGCACTTGGTTGATGTTACCCACCGAAGTGGCAAGTGTGCCCAGACGGTCAGTGTGTGCGTCCATTTGTTTTTTGGGTCTGGCGTTCTGTAACGATCGGTGTAACACAGAGAGGATCTGATTACCGGTGATCTGCAGTATCACCGAGAATGCAGATATATACCAGATTATTGATGATTTGCAGTATCACCGATAATCAGATATATCTCTAACCTCTGGACACCTGAGTGCTAAGAGTGTTTTGGTACAACATTAATACTTTGATGATCGCACCTGGAAGACAGGTGCAAGAGCACATAGGAATACTGCTCGGCAACTGGTTCCTTCCGTAGTCTGGACTCTCCACGGGGAGGAGTCAGACTGACAGTGGGAAGGACAGAGCGTGAGTGACACTATGGAGAAGTGTCACTGACAGATCTGTGAACTATCCCCTAACAGGAGAGATAGTTCTTGAGGTCGGACAAGCCAGGTCGTAAACACACGGACAGATAAGGTACAGAGACAGGAGGCAGGTGCAGAATCCAGAGACTAGCCAAGATTTGGCAACAGAGTATCAGAATGATAAAGGTACAAAATCAGAGATCACAAGAATGGTCAGGAAAGCAGAAGGTCATAACAAATAATCAACAATGCCTAAGCTAAGGTGTGAGTTCCTTGGCTGTCAACACCTTGGAAACTGATCTAGAATATAATACAGATAATAACAGACTTCCTAGACTAAGGTGTGAGATCCTTGGCCATCGACACCTTGGAAACCGTCTAATAACACAGATACTGACAAGGTCTGAGTGCTACCACGTAGTGATCGCAACACCAGACACCAGAGAAATGACCAGCATCCAGTATATATACACCAGCGCTCACCAGCACCTCCCCTAAGTGCCGGACCAATAGAAGTTGCTGAAATTGTCAGCTGACCGGTCTGGTCAGCTGACTCCCTTCTGACTGTCATAAAGGCCCCGCCTCTCTGCGCGCGCACGTCCTCCTGAGCCAGTGTGGACTATCAGTCCCAGCCACACCAGACATGTGTTGTAATGTGTCAGCCTGTTCGAGCGCGGGGGCAGCCGCACCGCCAACCGAGCATGCGTCGGTTTCCCCGCGCTCAGCCACTGTGTCAGTAGAAGGCCTATGCGTACCGACTGCCGCGTCGGACGTGGACTCCGCCGCCCTGACCACTGGGCATGCGGCGGTTTCTCCGCGTTCCGTCCTGCTAGTGGATGCGTGCCTAAAGACTCCAGATGCCATGCTAGACGCGGAATCAGCCGCCTCACTCTGAGTATTTGCGGCGGCTCTTCCGCGTTTTCTCACAGAGGGTCTCTGTTATTATTACACAAATTCTGTCTACCTGCTTCCTTGATGCACGTTTTCTGTACTCTAAAATCCCAGAGCATCTATTCTTGAGCCGCACAAAGCATCTTTCACAAAGGACGGAATCGGGAGATTTTGAATATATTTAGTCTTTGGCTATATCAAACAAAAACAACAACAAAATAAAACAAAGCAGTTCAGTTGTAAACTTTGAGGCTGGATTCACGGTGGTCTCTCTGTACTGTGAATAGGCCAATAGAATTGTATGGACAGTAGGATGACATGCAGAATTATTCTGCAGCACAACTGACCACTGTGCACTAGCCCTAATCAGTTACAGGTAATAGCAAGTAATAAATATTTTAGTTTACTACCAGAGCAGTTCTCCATTTCGTGACGTAATATTGACTGTCCTTAGGCTTATATCAGACAGAAGAAGATGCATACAGGGAAGAAGTTGGAAACTGACTGCATGGTGTGACATTAACAACCTATAGTTAAATACAAATAAGACCAAATACAGTAACTTATTCTGAATTTTAGAACTACTAGAAAGACCAATCACAAATGCATAATGATTAATGCAGAGGGTGTTGAGAGAGTTTCCAGCTTTCTCCGCTGAATATCGGCAAAGCGTGCCATGGCCGTGTAAGACCGCCTGAAATGCCCACACACCTTCCTGGACTGCTTCAGGATGCCCTGTAAGCCTGGGTACTTAGACACAAATCTCTGAATAATGAGATTCAGCATATGTGCCATGCAGGGTACATGTGTCAACTTTCCCAAATTCAAAACCGAAATGAGATTGCTGCCGTTGTCACACACCACGTTGCCGATCTCCAGTTGGTGCGGGGTCAGCCACTTATCCACCTGTTTGTTAAGAGCAGCCAGGAGAGCTGCTCAAGTGTGACTCTCCGCTTTGAGGCAAGACATGTCTAAGATGGCATGACACCGTCGTACCCTGCATGCAGCATAGGCCCTGGGGAGCTTGGGCTGTGTAGCTGGAGAGGAGATCGCAGCACCAGTAGAGTTGAACTGACACTCAGCCAAGGAGGAGGAGGAGGACGACAGCAAAGAGGATGTAGCAGGAGGAGAGGAGGTGGCAGCAGGCCTGTCTGCAAGCCGTGGAGGTGTCACAACTAGATCCGCTGCACAGCCACGTACTCCCTGCTTGTCAGTGGTCACCAGGTAGACCCAATGGGCTGTGTAAGTAATGTACCTGCCCTGACGGTGCTCGGCAGACCAGGCATCCGTGGTCAGATGGACCCTTGACCTAGCGCTGTGTGCCAGAGATGACACCACTTGCCTTTCAACTTCATGGTACAGTTTGGGTATCGCCTTTTTTGAGAAATAATTGCGGCCTGGTATCTTCCACTGCGGTGTCCCAATGGCCACAAATTTTCTGAAGGCCTCAGAGTCCACCAGCTGGTATGGTAACAGCTGGCGAGCTAACAGTTGTCAGATGCCGGGCAAGGGGGTGACTGGCAGACATTGGCTTCTTCCACTCAAAGATTTCCCTCACGAACACCTGGCTGCTGCTGTGCCTAGAGGAGCAGGAACCGCTCAAGGTGAGAGGTGGAGTGGAGGAGGGTGGCTGTGATTGTGAAGGTGCAAGGGAGAAAGCGGCTGAAGATGATGCACCTGAAGGAGGAAGAGGAGAAGGAGGGTGGCTTTGCTTTTGTGTGCTGCTTTTCCTCTGCTGGTCTTCCCATTGGAGTTTGTGCCTTTTCTCCATGTGCCTTCATTCAGTTGTCCCTACGCGTCTGTTGGCCTTTCCACGGCTTGATTTTTGGCGGCAGAGAGAACAGATGACATTGCTCTGATCTGAGGCAGATACAAAGAAATTTCCAAACCGCAGAGCCCCCCTGGGGTGATGGCACTATGGTGGCGTCAGCAGCTGACGTTGAAGGGCATGTTGGCTGGCTGTCCATAGGTGGCGATACATGCCGCCGGACACTGCCACCACCTGTTTCTGAAGACAAGCTCCCCCTGCTTCTTTCAGCAACTTATCTCCTCCTACTCTTCTCTGACTCCCCCTCTGAACTGTCCCCTTGGTCATCTTGTCTATTAGGATCCCACGTGGCATCCGTATCATCATAATCATCCTCCCCAGCTTTGCTTTCCTCAGACACCTTATAAACTGCACCAACAGCAGGTACTTCATCATCCTCCTCCTCACTAGAGATGTAGCGAACGGTTCGCCGGTGAACGGTTCCAGGCGAACTTTGGTGGTTCGCATTCGCCATGCAAAGGCGAACTTTTGCGGAAGTTCGATTCGCCCCATAATGCTCTATGGAGCAGAACTTTGACCCTCTACATTATAGTCAGCAGGCATATTGTAGCAAATCAGACTGCACTCACGCCTGGACCCCCCCCCTTATAAAACGCAAGGTCCTTGTGCCATTTTACTCACTCGTCTGCCTATACTAATTAGTTAAGGGACAGCTGCTACACACACTCTGCCAGGGAGAGTTTAATTAGGCTCTTGTATATTACTCCCTTCTACCCTCCACCCTTATACCTATTCCCTCCTCCCTCCTAGTGGAGGGAGGAGGGTCTCATCTGCCAGGGAAGTATAGTATTTCAAAAGCCAGCTTACATACTATGGCTGGGAATCAAACCCAGGTTTCACTGTGTGGTGGGCAAGTACCTTAACCGCTGTACCACCAACACTACTAACTGAAGCTAGCCTAGCATGTACCATTTCTGCTCAATCCAAGAGAAACATTAGGTTGCTTAAAGGGAACCTTAACTGAGAGTGATATGGCTGTTTCCTGTTAAACAATACCAGTTGCCTGGCAGTCCAGCTGATCTCTGTGGCTGCAATAGTGGCTGAATCACACCCTGAAACAAGCATGCAGCTAATCCAGTCTGACTTCAGTCAGAGCACCTGATCTGCATGCTTGTTCAGGGGCTGTGGCTAAAAGTATTAGAGACACAGGATCAGCAGGTGATTCAGGCAACTGGTATTATTTTAAAAGGAAAAATCCATATCCTTCTCAGTTTAGGTTCCCTTTAAGGATTTGTAGCATAAAAGTCAACTCACATTGGCTGGGAATTGAACCCAGGTCTCACTGTGTGGTGGGCAAGTACCTTAACCGCTGTACCACCAACACTACTAACTGAAGCTAGCCTAGCATGTACCATTTCTGCTCAATCCAAGAGAAAAATTAGACAAGACAAATAACATTTATATCACGCTTTTCTCCTGGCAGACTCAAAGGCAGTAGCAGTGTTAGAAAGACTTGCCTAAGGTCCCCTATTGAATAGGTGCTGGCTTACTGAACAGACAGAGCCGAGATTCGAACCCTGGTCTCCTGTGTCAGAGGCAGCGCCCTTAACCATTACACCATCCAGCCACTGCTTAAGGATTTGTAGCCAGGCATGGCCTTGCCTTTTGTGTTCAACAGTTGTCCAAAGAGAACCCCATATAGCCAGGTAGATTCATGTCTCTCTCTCTCTCTCTTGTATTTTTGAGCATAAATGGATTGATCATAAATGGTACATGCTAGGCTGGCTTTAGCATGTAGTGTTGGTGGTACAGTGCCTGGCTATCTGGGGTTCTCTTTGGACAACTGTTGAACACAAAACGCAAGGCCATGCCTGGCTACAAATCCTTAAAGGGAACCTAAACTGAGAAGGATATGGGTTTTTCCTTTTCAAATAATACCAATTGCCTGACTCTACTGCTGATCCTGTGTCTCTAATACTTTTAGCCACAGCCCCTCAACAAGCATGCAGATCAGGTGCTCTGACTGAAGTCAGACTGGATTAGCTGCATGCTTGTTTCAGGTGTGTGAATCAGACACTATTGCAGCTTAAGACATCAGCAGGAATGCCAGGCAACTGGTATTGTTTAAAAGGAAACATCCATATCCCTCTCAGTTAAGGTTCCCTTTAAGCAGCGGCTGGGTGGTGTAATGGTTAAGGGCTCTGCCTCTGACACAGGAGACCAGGGTTCGAATCTCGGCTATTCAGTAGGAGACCTTAGGCAAGTCTTCCTAACACTGCTACTGCCTATAGAGTGTAATAATCCAATCAAATTAGTCGCGCCACTGATCCAAACACATCTGATTCAGACCTGAAAAATAAATATGGACAAGCAGGTCATAGCGAGTATTGCCTCACAACAGTACACCCTAGTGCTCAACACACACTGTGTGAGGGAAACGCTATCACCAGAGGGCAGGGGATCACACACTTCCTTTGCAAGTGTGTTTGGATGCACTATGAGAGGCCAAATCATACTGTGGATGTGGATTGCTGATTTGGTTTGGGCCTAAGGAACTGAACTGTATTGAATAAGCTGGACTGTACTTATACTAAAGACTGCAAAGCTGAAGATTCTTTGTTGCCCCTTCTACAGATATCCATCTGAACCGGCCCTAAAAGTAAAAGGGTATGAGTGTGTGGGGTCTACCTTTGGACATCTCACAGACGCAGCCGGATTTAATGTGTGTGATATTTTGATGTGCAAACTTGAAAGAAGCCATCTGGTAAGCGGGGAGTGAGAGGGGGGTGTGTGATCCCCTGCCCCCTGCCCTCTGGTGATAGCGGTTCCCTCACACAGTGTGTGTTGAGCACTAGGGTGTACTGTTGTAAGGCAATACTCACTATGAGGAGACCCGCTTGTCCATATTTATTTTTCAGGTCTGAATCAGATGTGTTTGGATCAGTGGCGCGACTAATTTGATTGGATTATTTCACTGGGATTGTCTCTGTGTTTAGTCAGCAGCCAGCATAGAAATATCGTGAGGACTGAGCGCAACATCACGGGGAAATTGCCTATAGAGTGTGCCCTAGTGGCTGCAGCTCTGGTGCTTTGAGTCTGCCAGGAGAAAAGTGTGATATAAATGTTATTTGTCTTGTCTAATTTTTCTCTTGGATTGAGCAGAAATGGTACATGTTAGGCTAGCTTCAGTTAGTAGTGTTGGTGGTACAGCGGTTAAGGTACTTGCCCACCACACAGTGAGACCTGGGTTCAATTCCCAGCCACAGTATGTAAGCTGGCTTTTGAAATACTATAATTCTCTGGCAGATGAGACCCTCCTCCCTCCAGTAGGAGGGAGGAGGGAATAGGGTGGAGGGTAGGCCTATAGACCTTAAAGTAGGGGTTTATGAGAAATCTAGATGTTTGCCTGGGACTTTTGAAGTGTATATCACTCAATCATGTCTGCCTCCAGGTATTAGATCCCTTGAAACATGTTTTCTATCATTTTTCCAGCCGTTAGAATTTTTTCTATTTTTCAAAGTTCACCTCCCCATTGAAGTCTATTGCGGTTCGCAAACTTTTTTGCGAACCAAACCTTTCGCTGAGGTTCGTGAACAGGGTTCGCGAACCGAAAATCGGAGGTTCGCGACATCACTACTCCTCACACGTTACTTCCATAGTGTCGCCTAACTCAGACATATGAGGTGGTGTAACTTGCTTGTCGCCTTCATCTGGTTGTAACAATAATGTCCGTGAATCCGTTATTTCCCCACCAAATAACTCCTGCAAAGTGTCGAATGCAGCGAATGTGGTGCTTGTAGTAGCGCTGGTGGCTGCGGAAGATGAGGTGTTCTGTGTTAAATAGTCAACCACGTCCTGACAATCTTGGGAGTTGGTGGGACGTGCCTTCTTCTGAGCACTATACTTTGGGCCAGGGCCGCACGAAATCACGTCAGCATGACCTCGAACAGACCCAGGAGAGGACTGGGACCTTTTGGCCTGGAGGGAAAACACAAACAAGAGACCCGGTTTCACGGCAGCCCCAGCCCAAATGACATCACACGCGCCCCACGTGCTATATACCGGTAGTCACGTAGGTCGCCAATGCAGAAATACAGCAAGGATACTCGAGGGACAGCATGACAGGTAAAGTATAAATGCACAGGCACCACGGGGCACATAATACATTTTGAGGGACAACGGCCGCACGTTCATAGTTTGTTATTATTACACTTCCCGACCACATCGGCCCGAGATTTCCCAGCATCTCAGATCGATACATTCAACTACTTTCTACCCGAAAATAAGTAAAATTGTTCATTGGGCATGCTTGTGGCGGCACAGATTTTCATCTGATTGGATAATAATTATCGAAGCAGTTGGTGGATTGGCCAGCCCTAAATCATTAAGTGAGAGGCAGCCTGGGGGGAAGTCTCCCTCCTTCCCAGTCCTCCCCTGAAAAGACCTGCCAGGTGGCCTGTCCCTGGGTCTGCCTCTGGCCCCGCCTCTGCCTGTTGTTTTTTCCATATGCGGGGGGGTGAAGTGAAAGGTATGCACGGAGTTGACTAATACAATGTGCTATCACACAGGTGCAGTGAAAGGTATGCAGTGACTGGTATTACAATACAATGTGCAGCTTTCACACAGGTGCAGTTAACAGGTATGCACAGACTGGTATATTACACAGCATGCGGTCACACAGGTACTGTGAACAATTATGCAATGACTAGTATTACAAATTTGCAGCTGTCACACACACAGGTACCGTGAACAGGTGCAGTGACTGGTGGTATATAATAATGCATGCGCTCACGTAGGTAGGTAGGTGCACTGAACAGGTGGGTATGCAGTGATTGGTATTACAAATGTGCAGCTGTCACACACACAGGTAGTCACTGAATGTGCTGGGCCTGGCAGTGGCACAGTAGGAATTACCAAGGCTGTATATGCAACACAAGTGTCTGTGGGACACACGCACAAAAAAAAAAAAAAAAAAAAAATCACAAGGACAACATTAGCTATCAAAAGAGCTGTTGAGGAGGAGGAGTGCTTTTTAGCAATAAGTATCAGCAAGAAGGAGCAACCTAACACAAGCCTAACAGAAGAGCCTAACTAAGCTTTCCCTTTGTTAGCAGGTTCTCTCGCTTCTCTAATTACTGCAGCCACACGAGTGAGTGAAATGGCTGACGCTGCCTGTGTTTTATAGGGGGGGGGGGGGCTCCAGAAGGGAGTGTAGCCTGATTGACTACCCTGTGTCTGCTGACTGATGTAGAGGGTCAAAGTTGACCCTGATGATGTAGTATAGCGGGGCTGGTCGAACTCGCATATAGTTTGCGGTTCACCACGAATGCGAATAAGTTCGCGTGCGAACCGTTCGGGCCATCTCTACCCAATTGCTAGCAGTCACCCATTTCGAATATGATTCATTGACCACAACTCTTTGCTTTCCTATCCATGTACTCTTCCCCAGTCCTTGCATCCTCAACTTATGTATTAGACTGTTGTGAGGAACAGTATCAAAGTCCTTTGCAAAGTCCAAGTATACACATCTACAGTATTTCCAATATCCACACTAGTATTCGCCACCTCATAAAAGCTAAGCATATTAGTCAAACAAGACCTGTCCTTTGTAAACCCATGCTAATGCTGAGAAATAAGATTATTCTCTGCTATGAAGGCTTGTATAGCATCTCTTAGGAACCCTTCAAATAGTTTGCACACAACTGATGTGAAGCTTACAGGTCTATAATTAATGTAAATGTCCACATTTCTGTTGTGACTCCAGTAAACTTGGTTTTCCCTAGAATGTCCTCAACTTTCATCTTTACCTCTTCATACATTTCTAGAATTACCTTTTCTACAAAGTGTTTCCTATGGACAGTGGTTGGTGATCTTTGCAGATCACTTCACTGGTTGATCGTGTAAATGTTTTACCTATTTTGTCTTTAGGTTTAAAACTTTGCCTTTTGTCAAGAAAGGCTGCTATAGTCCATTAGTTAGAAGAAGGTGGCGGTACTGCTTTATGTTTCACTGGGGGTAGTTCGAACAGACTTTCTGTGAAAGATAAATCAGCTGATCCTGGACTTGGGGCTGGATTACACATTGATAGAGATGGCCTGAACGGTTCGCCCGCGAACGGTTCCAGGCGAACTTTAGGTGGTTCGCGTTCGCCGGCGAAGGCGAACTTTTGCGGAAGTTAGATTCGCCCCTATAATGCTCCATTGAGCACAACTTTGACCCTCTACATCACAGTCAGCAGGCACATTGTCGCCAATCAGACTACACTCACTCCTGGAGCCCCACCCCCCCTTATAAAAGGCAAGGTTCTCCTGCCGTTTTACTCACTTGTCTGCCTACAGTAATTACTTAAAGGACAGCTGCTGACAGACTCTGCTAGGGAAAGCTTAGTTAGGCTTGTTAGCTTGCTCCTAGGCTGATTGTTATTCCTTATATTGCTCCTTCCTCTCTTCCCCCTCGCGGAGGGAGGAGGGTCTTGTTTTCCAGGGAATTGTAGGATTTCAAAAGCCAGCTCACATACCTTGGCCGGGAATTAAACCCAGGTCTGAGTGTTTGGTAGGTAGCTCTCTTCCCCACTATACCACCACCAACACTACATGCTAAAGCCAGCCTAGCATGTACCATTATGATATATCCAAGAGAAAAATGAGCTTGCTTAAGGATTTGTAGGATGTCAAAAGCCAACTCACATTGGCCAGGAATTGAACCCAGGCCTACCACTCGGTAGGCTTCTATCCTAATCATTATACCACCAACACAACACACTACAATGCTACATGCTGAAGCCAACCTAGCATGTACCATTGTGATATATCCAAGAGAAAAATGAGCTTGCTTAGGGAATTGTAGGCTTTCAAAAGCCAACTCACATACATTGGCCAGGCCCAGGAATTGAACCCAGGTTTACCGCTCTGTAGGCTGCTATCCTAACCATTATACCACCAAAACAACACGCTACAATGCTACATGCTGAAGCCAGCCTTGCATGTACCATTGTGATATATCCAAGAGAAAAATTAGCTTGCTTAGGGAATTGTAGGATTTCAAAAGCCAACTCACATACATTGGCCAGGCCCAGGAATTGAACCGAGGCCTACCGCTCTGTAGGCTGCTATCCTAACCTAATTTAAGTTCGCCTCCCCATTGAAGTCTATTGCGGTTCATGAAAGTTCGCGCAAACCGAACCGTTCGCAAACCGAAAATCGGAGGTTCGTGACATCTCTACACATTGATGCAGGACTCCCAACAGAAAATAATTCATCTGGGGCTGGGCAGTCTTTTTCTTGCCCTATTCTCCACTGGATAGTGAGTGCATGCTTAGGAAAAGGAAGTCCAAAGGCCTTGTCACCCACCAAAATATGGGACATTGGTGTCCCTCCCCTTTTGGAGTGGCCAATGTGGCTGGTATTTAACCACCTGAGCGGTCTGGACGAGCTCAGCTCGTCCAACACCGCCGGAGGCTGCCGCTCAGGCCCTGCTGGGCTGATTTTAATGAAATAAAAAGCAGCACACGCAGCCGGCACTTTGCCAGCCGTGTGTGCTACCTGATCGCCGCCGCAGCGCGGCGATCCGCTGCGTGCAGCGGCGAAAGAGGGTCCCCCCAGCCGCCCGAGCCCAGCGTAGCCGGAACAAACAGTTCCGGCCAGCGCTAAGGGCTGGATCGGAGGCGGCTGACGTCAGGACGTCGGCTGACGTCCATGACGTCACTCCGCTCGTCGCCATGGCGACGAGGTAAGCGAAACACGGAAGGCCGCTCATTGCGGCCTTCCGTGTTACTTCTGGCCGCCGGAGGCGATCAGAAGAACGCATCCGGAGCGCCATCTAGTGGGCTTTCATGCAGCCAACTTTCAGTTGGCTGCATGGAATAGTTTTTTTTTTATTTAAAAAAAATCCTCCCGCAGCCGCCCTGGCGATCTTATCAGAACGCCAGGGTGGTTAACCAATAAGTCTATACCTTTTATCCCATGACTAAAGAAACAGAAGATGAATTTGCCATATGCCCCACACCAACAGCCATTAATTTAACAATTTGGGACCAATTTTCATGGACATCTGTACCCAAATATATTTTTCATGGATTGCATCAGTACAACTGGGAACCTCTGAACTGTAATAAAAGATTCATCAGCAATATGACTTGCCAAAGTTGTTCTTTACACTCTGGCATCACTAGGGATTAAAGAACTTCCTGTAATAGATAGCGGAGATACCGCCGCAGAGACAAGCGGCATGGCGGCTATCTCCGCGCATCAGCCAGCGGCCTCTGCCGTGCGGTTACATGCTGAGACTTTGCCTGGCCCTTCTATTGCTCACAGGTTAAGGGTTACGCACGCGCGAGCCAAACGACAGAACCTTTAAGCATCTAGGAGGGAGTCAGCTGACGCGTGGTCAGCTGATTCCATCCAGCGTCCGGATTGACTGAGTGACTGGGGCGGCGCTGTGGAGCATGGTTGGGTATATATAGGACAGGCCTGTCAGTAGCTCCTCGTCTGCTGTTGCAAATGCTATCGTGTTAGCGCTCAGACCCTAGTCAGATCCCAAAGTGTGCTAGAACCGGCCGGAGCCGGGGATCCACACTTAGCCAGATTCTGTTGATAGCTTAAAGTACTAATTGCATTGTTTATTTGTTATGACTTTCTGCTTACTCTGACTAGTGTTGGGCGAACATCTAGATGTTCGGGTTCGGGCCGAACAGGCCGAACATGGCCGCGATGTTCGGGTGTTCGACCCGAACTCCGAACATAATGGAAGTCAATGGGGACCCGAACTTTTGTGCTTTGTAAAGCCTCCTTATATGCTACATACCCCAAATTTACAGGGTATGTGCACCTTGGGAGTGGGTACAAGAGGAAAAAAAAATTTAGCAAAAAGAGCTTATAGTTTTTGAGAAAATCGATTTTAAAGTTTCAAAGGGAAAACTGTCTTTTAAATGCGGGAAATGTCTGTTTTCTTTGCACAGGTAAAATGCTTTTTGTCGGCATGCAGTCATAAATGTAATACATATAAGAGGTTCCAGGAAAAGGGACCGGTAATGCTAACCCAGCAGCAGCACACGTGATGGAACAGGAGGAGGGTGGCGCAGGAGGAGAAGGCCACGCTTTGAGACACAACAACCCAGGCCTTGCATGAGGACAAGAAGCGTGCGGATAGCATGCTTTGTACCACCATGCAGTCATAAATGTAATAAAGATAAGTGGTTCAATAAACAGGGACCACGCGGCAACGCTAACCCAGCAGCAGCACACGTGATGGAACAGGAGGAGGCGCAGGAGGAGAAGGCCACGCTTTGTGAGACACAACAACCCAGGCCTTGCATGAGGACAAAAAGCGTGCGGATAGCATGCTTTGTACCGCCATGTAGTCATAAATGTAATAAAGATAAGAGGTTCAATAAACAGGGACCACGCGGCAACGCTAACCCAGCAGCAGCAGCAGCAGCAGCACACGTGATGGAACAGGAGGAGGCGCAGGAGGAGAAGGCCACGCTTTGTGAGACACAACAACCCAGGCCTTGCATGAGGACAAAAAGCGTGCGGATAGCATGCTTTGTACCGCCATGTAGTCATAAATGTAATAAAGATAAGAGGTTCAATAAACAGGGACCACGCGGCAACGGTAACCCAGCAGCAGCAGCAGCAGCAGCAGCACACGTGATGGAACAGGAGGAGGCGCAGGAGGAGAAGGCCACGCTTTGTGAGACACAACAACCCAGGCCTTGCATGAGGACAAAAAGCGTGCGGATAGCATGCTTTGTACCGCCATGTAGTCATAAATGTAATAAAGATAAGAGGTTCAATAAACAGGGACCACGCGGCTACGGTAACCCAGCAGCAGCAGCAGCACACGTGATGGAACAGGAGGAGGCGCAGGAGGAGAAGGCCACGCTTTGTGAGACACAACAACCCAGGCCTTGCATGAGGACAAAAAGCGTGCGGATATAGCAGCAATGCTTTTTGCCGCCATGCAGTCATAAATGTAATACAGATGAGAGGTTCAATAAACAGGGACCGGAAACGCTAAACCATCCCAGATGTTCATCGGTCATGTTACTTGGTTGGGGTCCAGGAGTGTTGCGTAGTCGTTTCCAATCCAGGATTGATTCATTTTAATTTGAGTCAGACGGTCTGCATTTTCTGTGGAGAGGCGGATACGCCGATCTGTGATGATGCCTCCGGCAGCACTGAAACAGCGTTCCGACATAACGCTGGCTGCCGGGCAAGCCAGCACCTCTATTGCGTACATTGCCAGTTCGTGCCAGGTGTCTAGCTTCATGCCCGGTTTCAGGTCCAGCGGTGCCAGCCACAAATCCGTCTGTTCCTTTATTCCCCTCCAAATTTCCTCCCCTGTGTGCTGCTTATCCCCAAGGCAGATCAGCTTCAGCAACGCTTGCTGACGCATGCCAACAGCTGTGCTGCACTGCTTCCACGATCCTACTGCTGCTGGTGCTGGGTTAGCATTTCCGGATGAGGTACAGCTTTGAGATGCGTTGGAGGAGAAGGAGTCAGAGAGGTAGGTGCTGCTGTTGTTATCCAGCTGTTTGCGGCGTGGGCAACACCCGCGCCGTAGCAGGTGAGGAATCGCTGCCAGGCTCCACAAGGTTCACCCAGTGCGCGGTAAGGGAGATGTATCGACCCTGGCCGAACGCACTCGTCCAGGTGTCAGTGGTGAGGTGAACCTTGCAGGCAACGGCATTCTTCAAGCTTCGGGTTATTTAGCTGACCACGTGCTCATGCAACTCAGGCACTGCAGAGCGCGCAAAGTGGTAGCGGCTGGGAACCACGTAACGTGGGATGGCCACTGACATCATGCCCTTGAAGCTGTTTGTCTCCACCACTCGATATGGCAGCATTTCGCAGGCCAGAAGCTTGGCTATGCTGGCTGGCTGTTACTGCCACGGCCCGGGGGTCATTTGCTGGCAATTTCCTCTTGTGCTCAAACATCTCAGAAACAGACAACTCAACCGTAGCGCTGCACACCGAAGGGCTGTTGGTTGTTGTGTTTGATGAACACTGGGAGACCTCAAGAGCACTAGTCCGGAAAGTGACAGTGTCAGCATCGTCTGATGTTTGTGAATGTTGTGAACCACGCAATGGCTGGGCTACTGCTGCTGCTGAGGCGGGTCTGGTGGTGAGTCTGGTGAACCCAAGGGAGGCAGTGTTGCTGGTGGTACCCTGTCCTGCCGCGTTTGCCCACAGAGTGGGATGTTTGGATAGAATGTGGCGGCTCATGCTGGTGGTGGAGAGGTTGTTAATACTTTTCCCCCTGCTCAGGCGGGTCTTGCACACCTTGCAAATCGCCATGGTAACATCCTCAGTGCAGTCTTCAAAGAAAGCCCAGACTTTAACTGGCTGAGGACTCGGACCTCGTGCGTGATGTGCTGGTGCTGCTTAACCCACTGCTGGACGCTTGAGAGGTCATCCAAGTAATTATCTGGTCCTGTTCTTTTGGATCTGTGAGGGTTGTTGTCCTGGACAACATGGGCAGTATTGAGTGGGTTTTCTTGGGTGCTCCCCTGTGGCCTGTACGTGAACCGTCAGGGGAAACACCTCTTCCCTTGCCCCTCCCTCTTTCACCGGATTTCTTCCTCATTTCACTTATCCTTAAAGTACACGCTGACTGGCAGCAGTACAGTGGCAGTACAGAAATGCTATACAGTGGTGGGTGAGCGGTGTACCACTATTGTCAGCAGTGACACAGAGCACAATGCTATACAGTGGCGGGTGAGCGGTGTACTACTGTTCCCAGCAGACACAGAGTGGAAGTAAACACAATGCTATATAGTGTGGCTGAGCCGTGTACACAGAGTGGCATTAAACACAATGCTATATAGTCTGCTATATAGTCACCCCGAACAGGGTGATGTTCTGCAGAACCCGAACAGTGGCAAACACTGTTCGCCCAACACTACTGGGAGGGAACGCAGATTTTAGTACCTAAACACACGATACAACATGTTTTCCGGGGTCGGACTCTGAGGCACATACAGATGGTCCCGATCATCATCCTCATCATACAACTCTTCTCCTGAGTCTGACCCACCCACCACCTCTGCCACCCCAACATCCCCAGACACAGACCCCTCATCGTCCTCAACATTAACTTGGGATGCTGGCCTGAGCCAGACCTCCTCCTCCACATCAGGCCCCATCATCTCCTCAATGGCAGCCCTCATTAATCGCTCTGGCGACGGACTGATGGACACAACGTTCTCCTCCGGGGAGGGCTGCTGCTGACCACTGGCTGCTGGGGTGGATGTTATAGCTTGCGTGGGGCGTTGGCTGTTGCTGTTGTTGGGAGTGCTGCTCACAGCGGAGGTCTCTGGGGAACTCATGTTGAGCTCATATAGTGGTTGACGGTGAGTGGAGTATTACTGATCCCAGCAATATACACACTGACTGGCAGAGTACGCAATGCTATATAGTGTGGCTGAGCGGTGTACACAGAGTGGCAGTAAACACAATGCTATATAGTCTGGCTGAGCGAGCGGTGTACTACTGTTCCCAGCAGAATCAGAGTGGCAGTAAACAATGGTATATAGTCTGGCTGAGCGGTGTACACAGAGTGTCAGTAAACAATGGTATATAGTGTGGCTGAGTGGTGTACACAGAGTGTCAGTAAACAATGGTATATAGTCTGGCTGAGCGGTGTACACAGAGTGTCAGTAAACAATGGTATATAGTCTGGCTGAGCGAGCGGTGTACTACTGTTCCCAGCAGAATCAGAGTGGCAGTAAACAATGGTATATAGTCTGGCTGAGCGGTGTACACAGAGTGTCAGTAAACAATGGTATATAGTGTGGCTGAGTGGTGTACACAGAGTGTCAGTAAACAATGGTATATAGTCTGGCTGAGCGGTGTACACAGAGTGGCAGTAAACACAATGCTATATACTCTGGCTGAGCGAGCGGTGTACTACTGTTCCCAGCAGACACAGAACAGTAAACAGAATGCTATATAGTGTGGCTGAGCGAGCGGTGTACCACTATTCCCAGCAGACACAGAACAGTGAACAGAATGCTATATAGTGTGGCTGAGCGAGCGGTGTACCACTATTCCCAGCAGACACAGAACAGTAAACAGAATGCTATATAGTGTGGCTGAGCGAGCGGTGTACCACTATTCCAAGCAGACACAGAACAGTGAACAGAATGCTATATAGTGTGGCTGAGCGAGCGGTGTACCACTATTCCCAGCAGACACAGAGTGGCAGTAAACAGAATGCTATATAGTGTGGCTGAGCGAGGTACACAGAGTGGCAGTAAACAGAATGCTATATAGTGTGGCTGAGCGAGCGGTGTACCACTATTCCCAGCAGACACAGAACAGTGAACAGAATGCTATATAGTGTGGCTGAGCGAGCGGTGTACCACTATTCCCAGCAGACACAGAACAGTGAACAGAATGCTATATAGTGTGGATGAGCGAGCGGTGTACCACTATTCCCAGCAGACACAGAACAGTAAACAGAATGCTATATAGTGTGGCTGAGCGAGCGGTGTACCACTATTCCCAGCAGACACAGAACAGTGAACAGAATGCTATATAGTGTGGCTGAGCGAGCGGTGTACCACTATTCCCAGCAGACACAGAACAGTGAACAGAATGCTATATAGTGTGGCTGAGCGAGCGGTGTACTACTGTTCCCAGCAGACACAGAACAGTACACAGAATGCTATATAGTGTGGCTGAACGAGCGGTGTACTACTGTTCCCAGCAGACACAGAACAGTACACAGAATGCTATATAGTGTGGCTGAACGAGCGGTGTACCACTATTCCAAGCAGACACAGAACAGTGAACAGAATGCTATATAGTGTGGCTGAGCGAGCGGTGTACCACTATTCCCAGCAGACACAGAGTGGCAGTAAACAGAATGCTATATAGTGTGGCTGAGCGAGGTACACAGAGTGGCAGTAAACAGAATGCTATATAGTGTGGCTGTGCAAGCGGTGTACTACTATTCCCAGCAGACACAGAGTGGCAGTAAACAGAATGCTATATAGTGTGGCTGAGCGAGGTACACAGAGTGGCAGTAAACAGAATGCTGAGCGAGCGGTGTACTACTATTCCCAGCAGCGACACACAATGACTGGGGGGGACCCTGGCTAGCGTGGCTGGAGCGCGAACTACCCTGCCTGCCTACCCAAAGCTAAACCCACAGACAAATGGCGGAGATATGACGTGGTTCGGGTATTTATTTACCCGAACCACGTGACAGTTCGGCCAATCAGAGCGCGTTCGGGTCCGAACCACGTGACCCGTTCGGCCAATCACAGCGCTAGCCGAACGTTCGGGGAACGTTCGGCCATGCGCTCTTAGTTCGGCCATATGGCCGAACGGTTTGGCCGAGCACCGTCAGGTGTTCGGCCGAACTCGAACATCACCCGAACAGGGTGATGTTCTGCAGAACCCGAACAGTGGCGAACACTGTTCGCCCAACACTAACTCTGACTATCCTCCTGTTTGTCAATTCTGTACCTCAGCCATCTGATTCACGTTGCTGACCCTGCTTGTTATTGACGCTGAATCAGTCTTCCGTTTCTGTACTGTACCTGTCCGCTCATTGCCTACTCTGCCTGTCTGACCTCGCTACCCGCACCAGTTGGCCTAGCTACTGGTGAGGGAAATTACTGTCTGTATTATCTACTCCTAGGCTGCAGTACTGTCTGTATCATCTACTCCTAGGCTGCAGTACTGTCTGTATCATCCACACCTAGATACAGTATCGTCTGTATTACCAAACTCCTAGGCTGCAGTATTGTCTGTATCATCTACTCCTAGGCTGCAGTACTGTCTGTATTACCTACACTTAGGCTGCAGTACCTTCTGTATCAACTACGCCTAGGCTGCAATACAGTTCGTATCACCTGTTCCAAAGGGGATCGTTAGTGCAGTACTAATTGTATTACTCCTCCTTGTGCTGTGCACCAAACACTACTAGGCTGCAGTACTACCTGAATCACCTGCTCCACAGGTGATCAGTTGTTCAACTCTGGTTGTATTATCTTCTACTTGCGTTGACAAGTAGATGCCGCCATGCTGCCTGTCTCCGCGGCGGCATCTCCGCTAACCCTTACATTTTGGATTTGAAACCTATCTGTATTTCAGGACAAATGTACAGATCTATAAATATATATGTATTTCTCAACAACAAAGTGCTTATGTGACTCTTTATTCTGCTTCTCTAAATTGATGTATAACTTATTTTATGTCTTTTATGCACAAATTATTTGTGGTATGCGTGACTAATGGCGTGTCAGGGGCACGTCTAAAGGTGTCTGTCATTCAAACAACAATTGGGCAAGCAACATCTATCAACCTCTATATACAGGATATGCAGCAATAATTATCTGAACTGTGCAGAACTGCTGATGAAAACATATTCTCACAAAAAACACAGAATAGCCTCAAAAAATACTGCACCATACCAGATGTATATTAAACTATCACAATTACGTTTATTGAGTACCATAATTAAAAGCAATTAAAAACAACCAAAGGAATCATAGCCCGCCCCTATGATTATTTTGGTTGTCTTTAATTGTATTTAACTGCCTAACGACTGCTCCACGCGATTGGCGTGAGCAGCGCGGCAGACCCAGGACCACTCCACGCTGTTTGGAATGAATGGCTCTGGGCGGAGATGGCAGGGGATCACGCTCGCGGATGTGCACGCATCCCCGATTGAATGATGAGAGGAGCTCTAATAACAATGTACAGTGCTGCGATCTAAGGCAGCGCTGTACTGGAGACAGCCGTGTGATACGGCTGTTCCCCTGGCAGGCTCAGGGGTGATCCGCTGTCATAGGCTGAAGCCTATGACAGCCGATCACAGTGATTGGCTAGCGGGGGGCGGGGGGGACTTGTAAAGAAAAAAAAAGACATTTTATTTAAAAAATAAAGACACAAATATTTACTTGAAAAAAAAAATTAACATCCTGCGAGCAATCATAGCCCACCAACAGAGAGCTCTGTTGGTGGGCAGAAAAGGGGAGGGGGGGAAATCACTTGTGTGCCGAGTTGGGCGGCCCTGCAGCGAACCCTTAAAGCGGTATTGTCACCATAAAAATCAAATTTCAACAGCAACTGGTCTGAGTGTATTAAGTGATTAAGATACTAATCCTGCATTCAATACTTTTTTCTGCTCTTATGGTTTGGAGTTATTACATACTATAGGAGCACTGGTCCTAGTGCCAAACAGTGCCAAAAAGTTGAATGCTGGGAGTTCTTTTGAATGCTGGGCAGGGGCGTAGGGCCTGTAGTCGCAACGGTCGCCACGGTGACCGGGCCTGGCTCCTGAAGAGGCGGGGGAGGGGCCCGGGGGGCCCATGTCTTTTTGTAGTGCCGACCATGCAGCCCGTGCACGCTATTGGGAGGGGCAGCCGCGGGAGGGCAGCCCGACCTCTCCCTCCCTACCTCTCCCCGCCCCCCCCCCCCCCCCTTCAGATGCAGAGTGAGCGGCGCACGGAAGCGCTGTAGGCTGAACTCACCTCCGTCCCAGCGTTCCAAGCGCCGCTGATCTACTCCCGCTGTATAGATGCTGATACACACTGCTTCCGGCTAAACAGGAAGCAGTGTGTAACAACATCTATACAGCGGGAGGAGATCAGCGGCGCAGGGACGGAGGTGAGTTCTGCCTACAGCGCCTCCGTGCGCCGCGCACTCTGCATTTGAAGGGGGGGCCCCGGGGAGAGGAAGGGAGGGAGAGGTCAGGGTGCCCTCCCTGCAGCTGCGGCTCCCCCCTTCATTATGGGGGGGGGCACCTACCTACCTACCTACCCTATCCTGGGGGGCAGCTACCCACCTAACCTATCCTGGGGGAGCAGCTACCTAATCTAACCTATCCTGGGGGGCAGCTACCTAATCTAACCTATCCTGGGGGGACAGCTACCTAATCTATCCTGGGGGGCAGCTACCTACCTAACCTATTCTGTGGGGGCAGCTACCTAATCTATCCTGGGGGGGAAGCTACCTACCTAACCTATCCTGGGGGGGGGGGGCAGCTACCTACCTAACCTATCATGGGGGGCAGCTACCTACCTAATCTATCCTGGGGGGGGGGCAGCTACCTACCTAACCTATCCTGGGGGGGCAGCTACCGACCTAACCTATCCTGGGGGGGGCAGCTACCTACCTAACCTATCCTGGGGGGGCAGCTACCTACCTAACCTATCCTGGGGGGGCAGCTACCTACCTAACCTATCCTGGGGGGCAGCTACCTACCTAACCTATCCTGGGGGGGCAGCTACCTACCTAACCTATCCTGGGGGGCAGCTACCCACCTAACCTATTCCAGGGGGGTTTTAGCTACCTAATCTAACCTATCCTGGTGGGGCAGCTACCTAATCTAACCTATCCTGGGGGGCAGCTACCTAATCTATCCTGGGGGGCAGCTACCTACTCTAACCTATCCTGGGGGGCAGCTACCTACTCTAACCTATCCTGGGGGGCAGCTACCTACTCTAACCTATCCTGGGGGGCAGCTACCTACTCTAACCTATCCTGGGGGGCAGCTACCTACTCTAACCTATCCTAGGGGGCAGCTACCTACTCTAACCTATCCTGGGGGCAGCTACCTAATCTAACCTATCCTGGGGGAAAGCTACCTAATCTATCCTGGGGGCAGCTACCTAACCTATACTGGGTGGCACCTACCTCATCTAACCTATACTGGGGGGCAGCTACCTAATCTAACCTATACTGGGGGGCACCTACCTATCTAACCTGGGGGCACTTACTTGTCTAACCTATATTCAGGGCACCTAGCTAGCCTATACAGGTGGCAACTATACTGGCTACCTATATACCTACCTAACTAACCTATACTGGGGGCACCTACCTATCTAACCTATGCTGGGGGCAACTATTCTGGCTACCTATATTAGAGGCACCCACCTAGCTAACCTGTACTGGGGGCACCTATCTATCTAACTTATACCAGCGGCGCCTGCCTATCTAACCTATACTGGGGGCAACTATACTGGCTACCTATGCTGGAGGCACATACCTGGCTAACCTATACCGGGGGCAACTATACTGGCTTACGTATGCCTGGCTACCTATACTGGGGGGACCTATAGCTGGCTATAGGGATTCGGATATGTGTGTGTGTCGGGTGTTGCCGGGGGAGGGGGGCTGTTGTTGCCGTGGGGGGGGGCCACATCCAGATTCCATATCGGGGCCCAGAGGTTTGTAGCTACGCCACTGATGCTGGGAGTTCTTTTTATCTATAATATATTCCTCCTCTTCCATTTATTTCCCTGCCTAGCTGATCACTTGTGTTTACAAGCAAGGCTGAGGTGACTCAGTGATTGGATGTGTAAATAAAAGAAAAAGACTCTGGGAGGAGGGCAGCTAATGAATACACAATGAGCAAGCGAAGGGAGGGGGGAAACAAGAGTCAGGGAGGATATGATGTCAGCATTAGCTTGGCAAAATGGCCACTGCCTAGAAAAGGATTTTCTGCTTTTCCTTTGTAAAATTCACAGGAATCATTACGTGGATAGCACAATACATCTGTTATGTAAGTAGAGGTAGTATTTATCTACTTATATATGTGGTTTTTATTTCTAGGTTAGCTTGTTCTTTAAAGCTGCAGTGGCCTATTTTGTTAAAAATGACCTGGTCACTAGGGGTGTTTAAGACTGTAGTCCTCAAGATGTTAATTATGGTACTCAAAGGTAATTGTTATAGTTTATTATACATCTGGTCTGGTGCAGTATTTTTTGAGGCTATTATGTGTTTTTGAGGCTATTATGTGTCCATCATTCGTATCTTATAAAGTTGGGAGGTATGCACATTTATTAATACTAGAGGCGCCAGCAGGATAAAAATTAATAAATGTTTTTTAAAATTGCTTGGAGGAAGTGGTGGGATTGCCTCCCAAAAGCAAACACGGGATCCTGTCTTCATATAAATCAATACATTTATTATATGGTACCATATAATAAATGTATTGATTTATATGAAGACAGGATCTCGTGTTTGCTTTTGGGAGGCAAGCCCACCACTTCCTCCAAGCAATTTTTAAAAAATGTTATTAATTTTTATCCTGCTGGCGCCTCTGTTGCATATATACACTGTGTCTACTCCTGGTGGAGGGGAGTGCTACCCCTTTTTCTTTACTACAGAGAACGACTTCTTAATCCTGTTTGAGGACAGGACTAATCTCCTCACCTGCTTATACAGTGGTTGCCTAAGTGGTAACCAATGTTTGTGAGTATATACTTTCTCACTTAAGCTACTTACCTGTTGTCTTCACATACTACACTGTATTGGGCTCTCGGTTCTTCTTCTTATATTTCCTACAACTGTACTAGAGTATGTTTTCCAGCTTAAAGGACTTACGAGGCCATAATGGCTAAAAAAAGCCAAGTACCTTTAAGATGTTTAAATGCACGGAGGACGCCGTCCGTGCCCTCCGTGCAGTTCCGCCGGGTCCCGTTCCTGTGATCCCCCCCCCGTGCCGATCGCGACCCCACAGGCCGGGTCGGGCTCTCGTTCCGCTCCCAATATGGCCGCTTCCTCTGGCCGCGGCTGCGCAGTCCGCCTGGCTGCTAGTGCGGCTGCGCAGCTCTACGGCCAACCCCCAGAACCACGCACTGTTTTTTTAGCCATTTTGGCCTCGTAAGTCCTTTAACACAAGGTGGAGGTTGTTGTTCACAAGTTTCACATTTGGTTGTATTTCTCAGATAGAGCCAGTTACCATTGTAAACACTATATTTCCTTGGCTGCTGAGAAATAAAGGGGTGGGGCCAAAGCTGTAAACTTGATTTCTTAGGTAAACATACATTTTTTATATGTAAAATATGACAGTTTTTTGTGTAAATTATTACTTGCGCTCTCATTAAGTAGTTAAACTGACTTCAGTTGCACTTTAAGGCACAGCTGTGTAGTGGGCCATTTGTGATTGTCTCTACCACCCGTCCTTATGATTTATGTCTAGCATAACGCAGGAAGAAGTAAAGGCAAGACTAAATAAATTAAAAATAGACAAGGCACCTGGCCCGGATGGCATGCATCCTCGGGTCCTAAGGGAATTAAGTTCAGTTATAGATAAACCCCTTTATCTAATCTTTTGTGACTCTCTTGCAACTGGCAGAGTCCCAGTGGATTGGCGTACAGCCCACGTTTTCCCATTATTTAAGAAGGGCAAAAAATCTGATCCAGGAAATTATAGACCTGTAAGCTTAACATCAGTTGTATGCAAACTATTTGAGGGGTTACTAAGAGATACTATACATGACTTCATAGTAGAAAATAATCTTATTTCTCAGCATCAACATGGGTTTACTAAAGACAGGTCCTGTTTGACTAACATGCTCAGCTTTTATGAGGTAGTGAATGCTAATATGGATATTGGGAATGCTGTAGATGTGATATACTTAGACTTTGCTAAGGCATTCGACACTGTTCCCCACAAAAGTCTGGTGCAAAAGATGAGGATGCAAGGACTGGGGAAGAGTCTGTGTGCTTGGATAGGGAACTGGCTAATGGACAGAAAACAAAGAGTTGTGGTCAATGGATCATACTCAAAATGGGAGACTGTTAGCAGTGGGGTCCCACAGGGGTCTGTACTGGGTCCAGTGCTCTTCAATTTATTTATTAATGACCTAGTGGATACAGTAGTGAGCAATGTTGCTATTTTTGCAGATGATACAAAATTGTGCAGAATCATCAACTCTAAGGAAGATAGTGTTATATTGCAACAGGATCTGGATAGGATGGCTATATGGGCACATACATGGCAGATGAAATTCAATGTTGACAAATGTAAAGTCATGCATTTTGGTCGTACCAATGGTCTAACACCATACAAAATAAATGGGATACAGTTGGGGACATCAAACTTGGAGAAGGACTTAGGAGTACTCATCGACAACAAGTTAAATAATCGTACTCAATGCCAAGCCGCTGCAGCTAAAGCTAACAAAATTTTGGGATGCATTAAAAGGGAAATAAAAACTCGAGATGCTAGCATAATATTGCCCCTGTTTAACTCTCTAGTAAGGCCACATCTGGAATATGGAATTCAGTTCTGGGCACCACATTACAAAAAAGATATTGCAGTTTTAGAGCAGGTGCAGAGACGAGCAACAAAATTGATACGTGGGATGGAAGGTCTCACTTACCAAGAAAGGTTAGATAAACTGGGTTTATTTAGTCTAGAGAAAAGACGCCTTAGAGGAGATCTAATTAACATGTATAAATACATCAGAGGACAATATAATAGCTTGGCGGATGAGCTTTTTGTCCCTAGGCCTTCTCAAAGGACTAGAGGACATGATCTGCGCATGGAGGAAAAACGTTTTAGCCATTTATTTAGGAAAGGGTTCTTTACAGTAAGAGTGATTAAGATGTGGAATGCATTGCCACAGGAAGTCGTTATGGCAAACTCTATACCTGCATTTAAAGGGGGCTTAGATGCTTTCCTTGCGTTGAATGACATCCATGGCTACAATTACTAGGTAATGCCAATGATGTTAATCCAGGGATTTTATGATCAACAGGGATATGTGAGGGAGCAGGCTGGAGTTGTACTTTGTACTGGTTGAACTCGATGGACGTATGTCTTTTTTCAACCAAAGTAACTATGTAACTATGTAACTATGTAACTATGTAACATTGGTGATAGGTCTGCTCTAGAGTGTTAATGGAATTGTACTAAAAAATATCTCATACTTATAATCTGCAATACCACTTTCTTCTTCTTCCACACCGTCAAGCTCCTGGAAACCCTAAGTTTCAAAGCTGTATTATGAGGCTCCTTGTAAGGGTTTTGACACTGCATTGACACTCCCCCCCTCCCCCATTGAGGTGACCCTTATGGCCCAGGGACTCATCTGCATGACAAAAGTCATGTAACAATTGTGGTCACCACACAAGGTCCTTTCCATGACAGCGCAGCCACTATAACTCCACTGTATCAGAGGGAGACTGAGGAGTTAGGGTCAATCATAGCCTTGCCCCTCTCTTCCATTCCCACAGTGTCTGCAGGGACTGCTTCATGAGTAGTTACACCTTTGACATACGACCAGCCTACTGAGGGCCGGCGCTACCATAGAGGCAAGGGGGCAATTGCCCCAGGGCCCCAGCATCCATAGGGGCCCCCAAGGGTCCCCATCATCCACTAAATTATGTGGCTGAGCCCCAGGCCCCATGTGCTCCCTCCTCCCTCCGCAGCTTTATAGAGGCAGTGAGGACAGGAACACAATCACCTTGTCCAAGTTCAAGGGCATACAGTACCTATACATAAGCATCCGGGAGGTTTGGGCGCAGGGTAAAGCCGAAAAACAGCTCACCTTGCTCCTGCGTCCCGGCGTCATTAATTAATATTTCCCCTAAAGGTCGCTGTGGATTGTGGGGAAAGATGTAATTCGGCCACCAGCTATTGCCACCAGTCTTTAAAGTAATTTGGGCGCCGTCTATTGATGGTGCCCAGATTACTGTCTGAGTGCCGCTATAGCCGTAATTCCTATTACAGCCTATGGTGGCGCTGGCTGCACTGAAATCTCCACCGCTCCAGTTCAGGGGGGGCCCAGGTTACTTTTGCCCCAGGGCCCCATTATAGCTAGAACCTGCCCTGAGCCTACTCCCCTTCCCCCCCCGATGTGTGACATAGATTCCTTCCCAACTCCTCCTCACTGAGCTAGCGTATGGACTTGTGTATAACTTTTCAAACAACTTCAGGTCCACTTTAAAAGTCAAGCATCTATTAAGGGGTGAAGGTAGGATAGGTAGATGCCTGCACATTAAGGAAGGAATTTGGAGGTGGTAGTGGACAATTGCCAGTGATAGGCTTGGGGACTAATGTGAAGGAAAAACTCCAGGATCTGCTAATTTAAAAAATCTGCCTATATTATATAGTATAGTGTGATTTATCTTTGAATATTGTTTTCTCTTGTTTATGAGCTGCTTTGAAATTATTGCTGAAAAGAGCATGGGCCTTCGTGAGCCGTTTTACATTTTCTGTGGTTTAACAATGATAAGTAGCTGATCCCAGGCATTGAATGGTCTTTAAATATTACCAATGGCACTTCATGGAGTCCTTTAGTACATTTTTACGGTGCTATTCCTGCCTGTATCTCTGTGTGAGTGCCTATAATTAACACACTGGCAGGAGGCAATGAAAGGGAGAGAGAGATGATAGGACCTAAACTCCATGAACTGCTCCATCTCTTGGTCATTTGTCTGGGTCAAAAGCCTGCTTGATTGGATGCAGAGTGGAGCTGGCAGAGACTGGCTCTCATTGCAATGGGTGCTTTTTGTATTCTACAGCAGCACTGTTCAATTCCAGGACTTAGAACACAAAATATCAGAAACAGGAGTATCTAGCTTCCGGTTCTTAACCTTTTGGTCCCACAGGTGAAATCTGTCTCGTGTCTACTAATGAGATTTCTGTTTACGGTAATCAAATTAGTGAAAGACGTCTTCTGATTGGTTGCTCTGGGGGGACCGTACTTGACATATCATCACTGCTGTTTAAAATGTGCCTCTATCCTTCAAAACAGTGCTGCGTATTCCTCATCTGTTTTACTGCAGAATTCTCAATGAAAAAAAAAAAAAAAAGAAAGAAAAAGAAAAAAACAATGGAGACAGTTCTTTTCTCTTCCTTTCTGCCTTCAGGCAAAGAGTTTTAATTTAATCAAAGCCCTGGAGATTAAATAATTAAACTTGTAGACAATCACATTTTTTATTGTTAATTAGTCATACTAAGGTGCCATTTTCATAGGATGCACAGTCTCTAAATTTAGCAGTGGAATATTACATTGATCACACACACAGAAAAAAAAAAAAAACGAGAAAAAAAAAACATCATTGATTCTCTTGGGATAAGCAAGACGTCAGCAAGTGCGTTTTGGCTCAGTCTACCTTTCACCTTTTTAAGGGGGTGATATACCAGCGTCTTCCTTTCTCTCTCTTTTTTTTCCATCTTAAAACCTGCTGTTCCCTAGTTTCGCATAGCAACAAAATGTGATTTTCCATCCTTAACCCTTCATCTCTCAGCGTTGACAGATCAACACAATTAAGCAGAGGCTGCGATCGTCAGCTGTCTACAGCTGACATTGTCTTATTTTTCTTTCTTTTCAATAAGGACCGGTGCTCCGTTTTCTATACTTAACGGGCAGTATAACGAATCGACAAGTCCGAAGACACGCCGTTAGTTATGATTTTACTAATCAGTGTGTTTTTTTTATTAATGCAGGTGGCTACGTTGCATTGGTGACTCTTTCGTTTTGATCTCCCGAGGCTACAGCTAGGGGGGATTTATGTTGTATATATAAAATGCGAGCGGGTGCCTCATTGGAAATGCGTGGCTCTCCTGTACGTCTGTACCACAAGCTGACTGGTGATAGACATAGTGGTTAATATAGCAGACGTGATCGTGACAAGCTATAAATAAAATGAATGTGGGACTACTCACGTACCCACCGATAGTCCCTAAAGAATTTCTTTACTAATGTTCATTTTGAAGAGGGCCAAGAAGAAAACAAATAGGCATAGCCCATAAATATTAATTAGATGTAATCACATCATACACAGTGCTGAATCTGATGCTGGGATTTGGCTGCGTTATGATGTTCTGAGAGACATGCTTGTCATGTCCACTAGTTGGCGCTTCATCCCACATAGTTAGAGTGAGAGTAATGTACAGTGTGACTTCGCTTTAGTGTCTGGTAAGAAGAAGACTACAAGACAGCAGTGAGCTGTTGCAATTACGTTTCTGTTTATGATTCATATAAATACATTCAATGTCCTTTAGGTTACTTTCACACTTATTGCGTTTTCTTGCATCGCAGTACTCTCCCCCGAGGGCAATGTAAGTCTAGGGGGACTTACACACGATGGCGGTGCAGTGCAATGGAAGTAGTGAAATCGACACTAGGCCGTCACAAACTTTGCAGTGTGTTATCGCAAGGATTATGCAGCAATACAAGTCCATGGCGATGCGGTAAGTTGGAACGATCAATCGCGGTTTCCCTGCAGACACTGCAGAGCATCTAAACTTCAGTGAAGTATTTCCTGTCCAGCAGGGAGAACGTCACTGATGGAACTACGTATATTACCCTGTTGGCGTACTCTGCAGCAGGGTAATATGCAAGGGGAAACATTTCAGGGCGATCGTTCTGCCCCGGGCTCTCCGGCCACAGGACAATCGCACTGCACCATGTGCAAAAGTAGCCTCAAATGTAACCTATTAAGACAAATAGGAATGTGACCAGTACTGGCATTTTTTATCTTTAGAAATAATTTGTTTTCTGCCATGTGCATCCTGTGGTCTTACAGTCTAAAGGATAAGTGTAGTTATCAATATAGCAAGTCAATCCCAATGGCCCCTAATCAATAATGCAATTGGCCTTCCTCCCATAACACCCCATATTACATTCCAAAACCCCTTTGCACCCATGTGCCACATCACATCTGTGTCACGCAGACATGACAATGCCCTTACCATAGAATCATATTACCAGAGCGGGATCATCCACCAGGCAACCTAGGCAGGTGCCTGGGGCTTAGTGGGTGTCAAGGGGCCCACCGGCTACCTTCCCTGACCACTCACTTCAGCTTACCAAAAAGACCACAAGGAGGTCCCAAATGCATTACCTTGCTTAGAGCCCCATTACATATTGATCCATTTCTACATCTGATCTTACCCATTCCTTCTTTGCTCACTGCAGATTACTCATGTGTTAGTGATTTGTTTTCTGCACATCAAGTCTAATCAGTCTTACCTGTACTCCATTTTTTCTCTATCTTTGCAGAGAACATGGGTCATAAGAGCTAACAAATCCAAACATAATTACTATTTCACATAATTTTTGTTTACCTATTTGAATAATAGTTCTGGTCAATCAGCAATAGGAATTCCCACGTGATGTTACTGACCTATAAAAGTCAGTGACAGAGACAAACTCAGGAAGTAACTGGACAAGAAGATGTTTGTGTTTCCTATAGTGAACCCTTCGCCATTTAGAGAAATAGGATAGTATTATTGTTTACACAGTTTCCTTAAAAAAAAAATCCTCAAATTGCTGTTGAAGTGTCATCTGTGCTCCTGCTTGATACTAGAATCTGCCTTTGCTTGTTTAGAAAAGGGCAGCTCAGAGGGATGCTTTGCCAGCCTTCACTCCAAGTGTCACTAGCTGCATGGATAGTTGAGTTGGTCATCACACTGGCAGCACACCATAAATATGAGATAACAGCATATTGCAAACAGTATTTCATTTAGGAAAAAGCAGATGTCATCAAGTGCAGCTGGGCAAAAGTGGAAGAAGCAGCACAAGTCATCTAAGTGAGGCTAGGCAGCAGTAGAAGAAGTCAATGAGTGAGGCTGGTCATGATGAGTAGCAGTAATTGCCTGGGGAAGCTGGACAGAAGCTGCAGAAGTAATTAGGTAAGGCTCGGTAGGAGCATAAGAACTGGTCTGGTAGGGCTGGACAACAGCAGCAGAAGTTGTCTGGTGAGTCTTCTCAGATGCAGTAGAAGCAGCAAAAGTCAACTGCTTGGTTTGGGCAGCAGCACTGAAATCAGCTACCACGACTTCTCAGAAGCAGCAGGCGTGGAAGAAGTTATCTGCTGAAGATTGGCAGGAGCAGGAGAAGTCATCTGGTGGTGAGGTTGTGAAGCATTAATAGATGTTGTCTGGTGAAGCTGGGCAGGAGTAACAAATACCATGTCATTCAATTCTAAAAAAGGAGCAGAAGGCAGGAGTCACAGTTGTCTGGTAGGGCTAGACCAGGCATGGGCAAACTCGACCCTCCAGCTGTTACGGAACTACAAGTCCCACAATGCATTTGCCTTTATGAGTCATGAATGTGGCTATCAGACTCCTGCAATGCATTGTGGGACTTGTAGTTCCTGATCCTTAACAGCTGTAGGGCCAAGTTTAAGTTTGCCCATGGCTGAGCTAGACAGTAGTGGTAGAAGTTATCTGGTGAGGCTGGCCAGGAGTAACATAAGCTGTGTGAGACAGGCTAAAAGCTAATTGTATTGGCTGGAACTCTGAAGCAAAAGGATGTGAAAGAAGAAACTCAGAAACTGTGGGGTCAAAAAGCTGGAACTCTGAAGTGGGAGCATCAAAAGCGTATAAGAACTGTATCAGAAAATATAATATTAAAATTGCTCTTATATTCTTTGGCTCCAAAGACAATGTCATGTGATTGTGTCTGGAGGAGCATAGCCATGTTATCACAGCAGCCCAGCCTCCCACACTACCTTCTAATAAGGGACGTAATGCGCATGTGACTCAGTCTGTTTCAGCCTCTAACCTTACCTTCCTGTTGTGTCCTATGGAGGGCATGGTTTTGCAACAGGAAGTTGTAGAATGTGCTCTGCACCTTATGGGATGCAACCAGGGCCAGATTTGTACTTTTTACCGCCCAAGGCCAACTATACCGTCTGCATGGTCATCTCTGTGTGCCCCAATGAGAATTCTACTTCCTTTCCATCATTGGATGTCACAGACAATAACTATTTTAGTAATTTGTGTCTAGATTATTAGTTATGTTTTCCTTAGGAACTTGTATGTTATGTTTGCCATATCATTAATGATGGACCCATTGTGTCACTATGAGAGTTAGGCTGATGTGTACCTGCAGGATAGAGCTTACAGGTCTTGCAGGGACGACACAAGTACAGGACAGATAGTTCAAAGGATAAAGCTGTCTTTGTAGATAGAGATGGCTGCATAAAACAGCTTTATTGCCCCTCACTGAGCCGCCCCTAAATTTCTGGTGCCCTAGGCCATGGCCTATGGGGCCTTGCCAGAAATCCGGCCCTGGATGCAACCTGGGTGGCTGTGACATTGAACCCTATAGGGGGGAGATAAGGCCGCATTGGCATGGTTAAAGATAGCATGTTGCATAGGTAGAGAAGTGAACTCACATCTGAAGTTGAGGAACTCCAATCGGGAAGTCTATTTTGTGTTAGGTGGGGGCAGGAGCAAATAAACATCATTCTGACAACCTCGGAGGGGAGAAAAAAACAGGGGAAGCAGGAGCTAGTGTGAACTGGGTCTTAATCATTAAAATGTTGCATGTAGTGTGACTGTAAAGGTGGCCATACATCAGGCAACTTGGTGGCCGATGAACCATCTGATTTGATTATTACAATCGTATGAAAATCAGTGCCGCCAAAAGCTTGCCCGATTGGCGATGCAACTCATTTTGGGTTGAAATTGGTTGCATGTATCAATTGGACAGGCTGCAAGATGTTGTCCCAACATGTTCAATCGGGTGTGCGGCGGTAACGGATTGCGATATCGGGACGAGCGGGACGAACAAAAAATGCAACAGAACCCCCGGCACTCCTCCCCCAATGTAAAATGTGCCCCTCTGTGCCCGGTGCAGTATACTTTACCTGTCCGTGTCCGCCACTGGCTCCGGCCTCCGCCTGCAATCCGCATACATACGCCCCACGTGGTTGCTGGCGTAACGTGGGCAAGTGTGTGAAGTCATACACAAGCCCACGTATACGCCGGCAACCACATTGGTTTGCTCTTTGTTTACCAGCTGTAGCCTGAACATTCATATACAGCTTTGTTTTGTTACGTTGTGCACTAAAACTTTATCATTGTACCTTTTGTCCCTGACAAAGCCTTGTATATGTGTGAAACATATTGAACAATTGTCACTGAATATAAGTTAGCTGTTGGAGAAATAGCTTGTTTGGCAAGCTTTATTCTTGACGGTTTGAGTACTGAGCTTTAGCAGACAGGATGACTACTTGGCACACAGCCAAGTTGTATTATGTGGCTGTAAAACTTGATAGCATACAATTCAAAGTATCTTATGCTGGGAATACACCATACAATTTTCTGTTAGATTTACCTGCCAGATAGATTAAGTTCAACATGTTGGAAATGTATCTATCTTACCATCTATCTGCCGAGCAATTAGGCATTGTTCTACTCAGCAGGAGATAAACAGAAGACAATGCACCAGAGATAATGACCAGTCTCTACAGAAAATAATCTAATTATGCATTCTAACAGAACATTTAACAGAAAAATGTAACAGAAGAATCTAACAGAAAATTGAATGGTGTATTCTCAGCATGATGCTGGGTATAGAAGAGTCGACCCGGCGGCTCGATTAGCCGCCGGATCGACTCCCGCTGCGTCCCCGCGGGCGGCCAGATCAATTCCCGCTCGTCCCCGCGGGTGCTCCTTATCTTCCGCTCGATTCCCCACTATTGTCCGCCCGCGGGCATCGAACGGGGAATATATCCGGTGGGTCATCGGACCTGTCGGATATTATCAATCGAGCCATCAACGGCTCGATTGATAAGTGAAAAACGAATAGTGTATGCCCAGCATTAGACTTGAGTCTGCTACATAGTGCGCAATTTAAAGTGGCTTTGAACTTGCATTTATTATTGCATTAAAATAATTCTTCATTTACCACTGTGTTACCTTATGCTATTTTCCAGTTTACCACAAGGTGGCACTAGTTGTTCACATTTTACCATTCGTTAGTTTTTTCATGGCTGAAGTAATTGCAATAGAATGTAACAGATTTCCTTGAAAACCAAGGAAGAAAGAGGGTGGACCTAAAGCTGTAAATTGTATTTTTTAAAGGTAAAAATACATTTTTACACATGAACATTACTGATTTGGTTTAAATCATTAACTGTGCTCTCATAGGAAATTAATGAAATAAACTGACCTGTTCCACTTTAAGTTGATGAAATCCTGCTCAGGGCTGATAGTTTTCATGGCGACAGTTAATTTTGACAGGACATATTAGCAGTGCTGCTACTTTTCGTCTGTGCTGTCTTGTCAGTGCTAATGTACAGTATATGGTTAGTGGTTAAAGAGCTGTATAGCTTATTCGGAGTGTTTAAAGGGTTTTTGCTGAGTAGACCAATTGGCTACTTGGCCCATAGTCAAGTCTGGGTGACTCTAAGAACTTGACCTGAGAAGTTAAACAACTACTTGGAAATCAGACTTCACTCTGCCATTTAGTGGCCATCTGCCAATCTGCATGTTTAGGGGACTGTATACAGGCAAACTCTTACTAGTGGATGGCTGTCAAACTTTATAGCAAACAACTAAATGTACATTGCTCTGCTGTGTTGAATCCCCCTTCCCTGTAAGTACGAGGGCCTTATACACACTTTGAACCCAGGTAGGTAGGGCTAACTACCCCCATGCATATGGAGGTAACTCCTAGGAGGGAATTAAAGTGGTTTAAAAGTCAGAATGTCTACGTTGCTCTAAAAGATTCCTCACAGCTTTAAAGAGAATCTGTATTGTTAAAATCGCACAAAAGTAAACATACCAGTGCGTTAGGGGACATCTCCTATTACCCTCTGTCACAATTTCGCCGCTCCTCACCGCATTAAAAGTGGTTAAAAACAGTTTTAAAAAAGTTTGTTTATAAACAAACAAAATGGCCACCAAAACAGGAAGTAGGTTGATGTACAGTATGTCCACACATAGAAAATACATTCATACACAAGCAGGCTGTATACACCCTTCCTTTTGAATCTCAAGAGATCATTTGTGTGTTTCTTTCCCCCTGCAGCTATCTTCCACTGAAGTGTCAGGCTGTTTCTTCCTGCAGAGTGCAGACAGCTCTGCCTGTATGTAATTCCTCAGTATGTGAAAGCCCAGCCAGCTCAGAGGAGGATTTATCCAGCTTGTAAAAGATAAGAGAGAAGAGAGAAGCTGTCCTAATCTAAATAATACACAGGCAGTGTGCAGAGAGGGGCCTGGAGGGGGGAGATGCATCACAGAACCACAACACTTAAGAACTTGGCAGCCTTCCAAACACAGGCCGACAAGGCTGACAAGAGAGAGATAAGTTGATTTATTACAGAGTTGGTGATAGTAGAACGTGCTGCAGTAAGCCAGAACACATTAGAATAGCTTTTGGAACTTGTAGGATGATAAAAAACAGGATGCAATTTTTGTTACGGAGTCTCTTTAAAGATACTATCCCAGAAAATCACTGAAATGGTTTAACAAAGCCCTTTACCCTGCTATACAGCTTCAAGTCTGCATCCAAACTGGAGATAACAGTATTTTTCTCAGCTTCAGGTGCACACACAATTCAGAACAACTCATTAGAAGATTTTAATATATACTAGAAAGCAGTCAGAATAAAATGCAATGGCAGAATAAAATGCAATGGCAGCTTTCAGGGCAAGAATAACTACACTTTGGAAACTTCTAATTTGTAGATGGACAATATTACTTGTGCATAAAAGCAAATAACTGTATGAATAAAAAAAAAGTAGAAAAACACATTTTTATTGAATGTTATGTCAGATTTTCAGACCACTTTAACCTCCCTGGCGGTAAGCCTGAGCTGAGCTCGGGCTATGCCGCTGGGAGGCACCGCTCAGGCCCCGCTGGGCCGATTTGCATAAATTTTTTTTGTTACACGCAGCTAGCACTTTGCTAGCTGCGTGTAACCTCCGATCGC